>NC_083420.1:66987456-67078733 GCF_020745735.1 Hemiscyllium ocellatum
AGACACACATCCTTTCCCTCTCCCCTTTAAATACACCCATGCAAATTCACCGTCTCCTCCCCGCAACCAAACACGCTCCCCATCTCTTACATGCACACACACACACATACACACACACACACAGACACTCCCCTCTCTCACACGCACGCACACCCTCTCTCTCCCTCCCAAAGACACATCCTCCCCCTCACTCTCTCACAAACACACACTCTCTTTCCCTCCCACAGACACTCCACTTCGTTTTCAAACACACACACACACGTGCACGCAAACACACAGAGACACACACACATCCAATCTGTAAGATGAATATTCATTTGCCTGTTTGTATTACCAGATGCATTATATTTTCTCGAAAAATATACCATTTGTAAACAGTCAGTCAATGCGATATTTTATGAACTCTTACTTTGGATACAAAGCCAAACTGATTCCAGGTGAAGACACATATAGATTCCAAACAAGATTGCATGCCTAAAATACGTTGTCTGACTGGAGGGGTCACCTCCATTACTTTGATAATACGTGAAGGTATCTCCAGGCAGGACTGGAAAGGAACTCTTGGATTTGCATATTCATCAATCAAAACCTGCATCTCCATTCTAACCGATTAACTGATTAGATGTGTTCAATTCATGTGCATGTGTTATGCAAATCTTTCATTTTTTCATATAAATTTTGTGCCTAAGTTCTTCTCTCTCTAACACCTGACGAAGGAGCAGGACAATGAAAGCTTGTGTTTTCAAATAAACCCGTCAGACTATAACCTGGTGCCAGGCGATTATTGATCTTATTCAACCCAGTCCCAAGCTAGCACCTCCACATCATGGTTTTATTGGTTAGGCAATTTTCTCTCCAAGTAAATAAACTGTCCTAACCCCACGTGCTCTTGTCTTGCATATTAATATTTTATCAAGCACGTTATGCATTGTCTTCTTGAAGTCCGGATATAATACATCTTTCAGATCCCAGTTATTCAACTTGTTTGTCACATTTTTACTTTCAAAATCTTAGGAAAATCATTCAGACATGATTTATCCTTAATAAAATCATGTCGATTTTGATGGATTGTGGTTTGACTTTCAAAGTCTCCTGTTGTCGATTCCTTAATAATTGATTCAAGCAATTTGTCTTCAGTCCCAATCGTTTGCTCATACCTTTCCATTCCCGAGTGAAGTTGGTTATTCTAAGTTTTTCCATTTCCCTAGCCTCAACAGTCTGTTCCAATTCCCGTGAAATAGGCACGAGGCTGTAAAAGATCGCCTCCAATTGTTGTGTAAGAGGCATGGCTGGATGATTGGACTCATTCTGTTCCTGCTTCACACAAACGATGGGCTGAATGTCCTGCACCTATTCCTGACCAAGCTGTTCAAGATCTCAGTGCCCTCATCCTATTGCTCAATGACAAGTTTGGGGATTTATGGACTCTCATTGTTGTTATGCCGCATTTCGAGTGTTGAATTGTGCAGGCAAGTTGCGTTACCCACAGGGGATGGCTCAGTGGTTAGCACTGCTGCCTCCCAGCACCAGAGATCTGGGTTTAACTTCAGTCTCGGGTCACTGTTTGTGTGGAGTTTGTACATTCTCCCTGTGCCTGCAAACAATAGCACACGTTACATAAATCTTTAAATCATATGTTGTAATGAATTAGTAGTGTAAATATCACAGTTTAACAGGACAGCCCCGCATCTTTCACCAGAAAGCGCGTGAGCTGGCTGACCACGTGATGCGAAATTCCAGTTCACTCCAAGATATCCCCCCCCCCCCCCCGATTTGAAATAAAGTTCCTTCTAAATGTAGAATACAAATCCCACATTCAGGCTCAGTTTCAAGGCTTGCAGAACGGATTACATTCCTGTTTTAGCTGAACATACTGTGGGTGCATTTGGGAGACATAGCAATCCTGAGGCTGGGATTTGCTGTTCAGCTGATGCCAGAAACGAACTCCCATAACAGTGAACGGGAGCTCGCTTTATAAGTAAAGGGGCGCAATTCACTAATTGTGTTGCAGCGAAACTATGTTTAATAAACACACCTTATTGGATAACTGCCTGTATATTGAATGGAGGATCAAAATTGATGGACGAAAGCGAATACAGTTGTTCCTATTTTAAATGTTCCGATGTTTAAACATACTAAAGGATATGACCACTGTGTGGGGAAAACTGAATTGAGGAGATTTTCACCATTAAATAGAATAAAGGATACACAGTGTGTTGAATGATCTAGTCATTTCGCGAAGTTTTTATGCAGTCTGTGGGAAAGCTTTGTAAATGTTGCCACCAGTTCCCAGGTGTTAGGAAGGAGGTCTTTGCAGGGTCAACAGGATAGTGTTCCAATACTGAGGCTGGTGCTGGGTGATCGGTACAGTTTTATCTTTAAAACTGCGAACAGTTTGACAGTTTGATGCAATAGAGTGTCTTGCTTGGCCGTTCCTGAGACAATTGAAGAGTGTTTCACATGTCTGTGTGTCTGGATTCACGTTTTGGCCAGGTCAGTAAAGCATGGAAGATTCACTTCCTGAAAGTACATTGAGGAAGGAAATTGATGTTTACAATCGACATTGGCTTCAAGGTCACTGTTAATGACTCCAGGTTTTACATCTCGATATTGAATTAATTAAAACTTCCACCAGCTTCCAGAGCATTAGCCTGGTCTGAATTAGTAATCCAGTGACATTTCCACAACAGCAGCATGTCCACATGGAGACCTACCTGAATCCACACTGAGCTGGTTATTTCTGTGCTGCTTGCAAGCTCTGACAAATGGAACTCCCACCAATGTGACTATCGCGACGGGACTCAGGACGTCGTAAATGTTCAGACTGTAGGTATTCCCTTGTTATGGGATTCGACATAGCTGAATAATTTTCCACATTGGCAGGGAGATGTCAGAGTTGGAGCTGGAATGAATAAGCTTCCCCAGGGACACGGCTTGTTGTGCAGCATAAGTCTTTAATCCTATTGCAGGAATGGTGTCAGGGTCCATTGCCTTTGTCGTATCTACTGTGTTTAGCTGTTTCTTTATGTCATATACAGCGACTAAGATTGATTAAAGACTGGCATCTGTGATTCTGGCGAAGGTGAGGTGGATCATCAACTCCACACTTCTGGCTGAGGACGGTGCAGATAATACAACGATGTCTTTTAGATTACTTACAGTGTGGAAACAGGCCCTTCGGCCCAACAAGCCCACACCGACCCGCCGAAGCGCAACCCACCGATACCCCTACATATACCCCTTACCTAACACTACGGGCAATTTAGCATGGCCAATTCACCTGACCCGCACATCTTTGGACTGTGGGAGGAAACCGGAGCACCCGGAGGAAACCCACGCAGACACGGGGAGAATGTGCAAACTCCACACAGTCAGTCGCCTGAGGCGGGAATTGAACCCAGGTCCCTGGCGCTGTGAGGCAGCAGTGCTAACCACTGTGCCACCGTGCCGCCAAATGATTTTACACTGATGTACATGGCTATCCCGTTATTTAGGATGGCAATATTTATGGAGTCCTCTCCTCCGCTGAATTGTTTAATAGTCCATCAACATTTATGTCTGGATGTGGCAGCACTGCAGAGCTTAGATCTGATCTGTTGGTCTTGGGATCATTTCGCCCTCTGTATCAGATGCTCATCCTGCTGTTTCGAATGTAACCAGTCAAGTGTGGTAGCTTTAATGGATTGTCATCAGGTTTAGGTACATATGCCTCCGGACCCTATCATGTTCACCCGCACTCGTCGCTGAACCATAGATCAGCTTGATGGTAATGGTAGGCTGAGGGATTATCTTGGGAAAAATGTTACAGATTGTAATTGAATACAATTCTGCTGCTGCTGTGGTTCTACCGCACCACATGAATGTGCACTTTGAGCTCCTATATGTTCAATTCAATTCTACTGACTCTCCCCCAGTTCACACCAAGACGCAGTCATCCATCAGACCTATACTCACTGTCTTAACCTGGTTTCTGATGTGGTAATACTTCCATTCTCCTATTCTCATTCTGCTCTCCCTGGTGTCACGCCTCCAATTTATTACTTTACTCAAACCCCTAATATATGCATCTGAATCTTTTCCATTCCCCCAATGCCATCTTCTGTATTTGATGTCAATGTGTTCTCCTCTGTTTCTCTCTCTGACCATGATTAAGAGCTCTGCAGCGTCAGTGGTGCCAGCCTTAAGAAATCTCAGATCAAAGAATTTGTGCACCTTGCATTATCCGTCACTTCCCAGTGCACAGTGTTCCGTGTTAGACAGTGCGTTTGAGCAGCTTTAACACACGTCGATGGAACTTGTTCCAATACAGAAATTGCTGACGAAACTCAACAGTTCTGGAAGCATGTTGTGGAGTGAAAGAAGAGTTAATCTTTCAGGGCCAGTGACCCTTCTACAAAGCTCCCCTTTTCTCCAGCAATGTTTGCATTTTCATTTCCAGTATCCATAGTTATTTGTTTAGTCGAATTTTTTCTGAGCCTATTCATTTCCGGGAAACTCAACAGGTCTGGCATCATCTGCAGAGACAGAGAAACAGAGTTAGCTTATCAAGTCCAGTATGACGCTTCTTCAGAACTGAAAAGGATTGGAAAATTAGTTTTATAATCCGTTGACAGATGTGGGGAGTGGGTTGACGGATAAAAGAGGCTGTGGCAAAAGATAACCATGCTTTTAGTAGTGGCGAATGAGAAGATCACGTGAAATAGATGTGAATGGGGAAAAATGGGTTCTCTCTATTGAGTGAAAGGAAAAGAAGGTACAACCTCAAAAGGTCATAGGGAGGCCAGGAGGGAGAATGCACGGAAACTGGAGAACAGTTATAATGGGGTCAGACTGTGAAGTTATGAAATTGTTCATTAACTCGTACGAATGTGTAAAGAGAGTTGTTATTCGAGCTTGGGTTGTGTTTCCTTGGAACATTTTAGCAGCCCAGGTTCGAAATGCTGGCATGAGAGCAAGGTAGGTTATTGAAATGCGAAACAATGAGAATGTCAGGGTTAATTATACAGGCAGAGTGGGAGTTCTCCTCAACGCAATATCTGTTTGGTTTTGCCAATATAGAGAGACTGCATTGTGAGCAGTAATGACAGGAGACCAGATTGAAAGTTTACAAGTGAAATTCTGCTGAACCTGGCAGGTCTGTTTGGGGCGTTGGACAGTGAGGAGGGGAGTGGTGAATGGACAAATGTTGCAGCTTCTGCAATTGCATGGGAAGGTGCCATGGAGGAGTGGTGAAGTGTTCGGGGTGATGGAGGGTGACACAGAGGGAATGGTCCCTGTGAAATACTGACAGTGGGCGGGAGGGAAATGTGTGTTTTTTGGTGCTGTCCTGCTGGGGATGGTGGACACGGCTAAAATGATTGTGTGAATGTGGATTCTAGTGGAGGAGGAAGTGTGGACAAGGAGGAATCTATCATTGTTTTGGGACGGAGGGGACGGATTGAGTGCAACGCCGTGGGAGATATGACAGTGACAACTGAAGGCCCTGGCCACTAGAATTAGGGGATTTCTGGTTTGAAGGAAAATGAGGTCACGTTAGACGCAGCTCACAAGAATGTGGCATCATCAAATAGAAATAACAGAGATGGAGAAACTTGGAGAATGGAGTCAGCCTCCGCTGATCATGTGTTCAGCTACATGCAGAAGTTCCCCCGAATGATTGAAAAGAACCAGGCATCTAAATTGAGGATTTCTGCCTCACATCTGGTCTGAAGGGAATGTGAAAATAGACCCAGAGGAAGGTCAGTGAGTAAACGTGAGCAGACATTCAAGCAGATGTCCCAAACTGCTTAAGCAGGTGAACAACCCATGCTTGACAAAAGCTCTCAAGGATACTCTTGATGATCATTAGTGGAGGGCCAGATTTGTAATGTTTATTTCAGGAACCATAAGCTGATGTTATGTATGAATTTCCGCTGTGCTTCCTGATTTACCCCCAGAAAACACTGCCATTGCTATTCCATCCTATTCCCTGCTCGTCTCCCTTTTCTGATTCCAGGTTCTTCCTCTCAAATTACAGAGTGCATTCTGTCACATTATGGTCCCTACCCACTTCACTTCATCTACTCTACCTACTTGGTAGTAGCATCAAGCTGCGTTTTTTGCTGCCACTTTGCCTCTGGTCTCAGTGTGGCTCGGCCTCTCCATTCATGCTGTTTTACACCTCCCACTCACATCTCATTCTGGAAAGTTTCCTTCTTGGTGTAAGCCTCATGAAAACACTTCTCGTCCTTTGCACTGAATTCACACAGTGATCCAAATTTTCAAACGTATACTCAGCCTTCATCTCACTCTGCTAAAGGCAACTGCACACTGACCGTGTGGTACAAGAATTCCCCTTCTTATATGGTTCAGGCCAGAGATGCACTTTCACTGTAGAGATCATCACCCCATTTGGACAAAGCAATTCAGGGGTTTAAACTCTTATTGGTACTCGTAAGAGTTTCCTGCTGCCTTAATATTGTAACATGGAGAAAAACAAATCTCAGCATGAAGCTTGGGCTGAGTGTTACTTACCTGTCATTTGAATACTGTTTCAAATTTGCAGTGCTTATCTTTAAATGTTCGTTCGTAAAGTTGGTGTCAGATAGCGTGTAGGAGGTTGAGGGATGACATTTTAGAAGCTAACAAAACCATGAGAGGTATGAAAAGAGTACAAGCCAAGGTCTTTTCAACGGGATGGGGGTGTTCAACCATAGAAGGCACAGGTTTAATTTGAAAGTGGGAAGATTTGAAATGGACGAAGGGCCAATGTTTTCACACAGAGGGTGATGAGTGTATATGGAATGAGTTGTCAGAGGAAGATTGGGAGATTCAAGTACAGCTGCAACATTTAAAACTCATTAGGACAAACATATGAATGGAAAACATTTAGAGGCACATGGACAAAACGCAATCCGATGGGACGAGTTTGGTTTGGAAAACCTGGTCTGCGTGGACAAGTTGGAACAAAGGGTCTGTTTGTGCGCTATATGACTGTATGAATCTAGAAAACGAGGAAAAGAGGAGAATAGACATGATGTAGTCAATTGGCAAGAAATACAAAAAAAACAAGCAGCACGAGCTTTTCCGAGCATATAAAAAAAGTTCAATATGAGTGTATGAACTTAAGTAGAAATTACATCAGGAAGGTATATTGAGGATAATTGGAGGGTGTGACTGAAGAATTGGCAGGGAACAGACAGATAATTTACACCCGTGTTTTATATCTTTCCTCACAGGGGAAGGCACAGTAAGTATGTCAATGATTTTAACAAAATGGAAATATGAGGGAAGTTCTTCAACAGTCTCTAATAGAGAAGAGTAAGAGTCGACAGGTCAGCAGTAATTCATAGCTGGTTTTAAAAGAAGTGGTCACAGTCTTGGGGTCATTGCGCCCTCTCTATCAGATGTTAGTTCTGCTGTTTGTTAATGTAAGCAGTAAGTGCGGTAGCTTGAATGGGTTGTCATCAGGTTTAGGTACACATGGTTCTGAACTTGGCATGTTCACCCACACTCATCACTGAACCTGAGATCGACTTCATGGTAATGGTAGACTGAAAGATTATATTGTGGTTGAATATAATTCTGCTGCTGATGCTGCTACGACAGCTGCTATGATTTGCAGCATCACATCAATGCCCTGTTTGAGCAGCAATATCTGCAATACAATTCTGCTGCCTGTCCTCATTCGAACGGGGACCCGGTCATCCTTCTCCCATGTAGACAGTGCCATATCCGGTTTTTGACGTGGGAACGCTTCCTTTTTTTAAATTCTCATCCTGTTAGGGTACCTTCATGATGTTATGCCTCCAATTTGTCACATTCCTCAAAAGCATTTAACGTTTTCACCTGAATCTCTTCCCCTCCAGTAATGCCAACTTCTGTTTAAAGCGAATGTGTTTCCCTCTGCTTCTCTCCATGACCATGATTAAGAGCTCTGTAATGTCCGTGATGAAAGCCGTATGTAGTTTCCGAGCAAATGAATTTGTATACCTTGCGTTATCATTCACTTCCCGGTGTATGGCGCTCCCTGTTTTCAGGGCGTGTGAGCAGCTTTGATACACATGTTTGAAACTTGTTGAAAAACAGAAATTGCTGAAGACACTGACAAGTCTGATAGCATCTGTGGAGTGACAGCAGAGTTAATCTTTCGGATTCTGAGACTGTTCTTCAAAGCACCCAATAAGTTCAACAAGTTTTGTTTTTTGTTTCAGATTTCCTGTATCCCATGATCTGTGCTATATTGAGAATGTTTACCATAACTTTTCATTTTAGAAGAAAATCAGTGAGTCTGGCAACATCTGCAGAGACAGAGAAACAATGTCAATGTTTCACGTCCAGTGTAAATCTTCTTCAGACGTGTAAAGGATTGGAAAATGAGTGCTTTAGTATCTTGGCAGAGGTGGGAAAGTGTGTTTGGAGGCCCAGTGTGAAAGACAAATGGGCTTTAAATTGTGGTGAAAGAGACACAGATATATAATGGGTGTAAATTAATGTGTAAATATTAGAAATTGATTTTCTCTGTTGAATGCAACATAAACAAGACACGAACTGCTGGAGGAAGAGTGCCTCATCTTCTGCCTAGGAACCCTCCAGCCACAAGGGATGAATTCAGATTTCTCCAGCTTCCTCATTTCCCCTCCCCCACCTTGTATCAATCCCAACCCTCGAACTCAGCACCACCTTCCTGACCTATCCGCCCTCACCCCCTCTCTGGCCTAACACCCTCACCTTAACCTTTTTCCACCTATCGCATTTCCAATGTCCCTCCCCCAATCCCTCCTTCCTACCTTTTATCTTAGCCTGTTTGGCACACTTTCCTCATTCCTGAAGAAGGGCTCATGCCCGAAACGTCGATTCCCCTGATCTTTTGATGCTGCCTGATCTGCTGTGCTTTTCCAGCAACACATTTTTCAGCTCTGATCTCCAGCATCTGCAGTCCTCACTTTCTCCTAGAGAAACTGAAGAGACCAAGGCATTTTCAATACTGAATGGATGCACTGTCGGTGTGGGGAATTCACTTGCTGCTGTCATCTGGAAAGTCAGTGGAGGCTCTGTGGATGGTGTTCTCAGGATATTGATGTCAGCTACTGGGTTCATCCAGGGAGCCCCGATGGTCTGGGGACCCCACTCTGAGTACTGCATTTGCAGTGTGTCTGGGTCAATAATAAACTAATGGAGCTGAGACTACAAAGAAGGGAAGCTGTGTAAACAAGGAGGACCGAGACACTATATTGTCCTCTCTGGGATTTCCAGGAACATGTGTCTAAGCTGCACCCATTCAGGTGTAAAGTGTAAAACCAGCTTGTTTCAAAATTGAGGTGGTCACTGAGCTGTATCCCATCCTTCAGTGTAACCTGTGTTCTCACATCAGGTACAGCACTGCGCTGACACTCATGATGAATTAAACTGGATTGATTCTCGAACTTTGCAGGCAGCAGTGGGTAATATATCCACCATCTCTGAAGTGCAGTCCTCCAACGTATTCATGAGCTGACTGAAACAATCTACCTGCTGAGAGGAATGCATTGGTTCCATCTCCACAGGGGAAGATACATATACTATTTTCCAGAAATATTAGGGAATAGAGTGACTGGTAAAAATTGGAAACTGCAGGAAATCAGAATTAATGAAGAGTATGTTATTGAATATCTAATTGAATTGAAGTTTCATAAGTTGTTGCATCTGGTGAGTTACATCCCAGAGTGACTGAGATGAGAACAGAGCTAGTGAAATTATTACTGATTATTCTTCAAAGCTAGTTAGATTCTGGAAAGGATCCTGCAGACTGGAAAGCAGCTATTATCAACCTAAATATTTAAAACAGGGTGGAGAGGGAAAACAGAAAACCAAATAACTTGATGTCAACTATGAGAAAAACTATTGGAACCATTTATAAGGAACGTGACAACGAGACACTTGGAGAATAATTATATGATTTGGCACATTCAGCCTAGATTCAGGAAAGGGAAACCATCTTTGATAAACCGGTTTGTGGAGTTGGTCCGTTGTGACATCCACAGTTGAGAACCAATGGGAGTGGAGTATTTGTATTTTTAGAAAACGCTTGACATGTTTGAATACAGGTGAGTGGGGAATGTTTGAATCCATGGGTAGGTAGGGGTGGAATGTACTCTACATTGATTAAAATTTGAGTAATGGCGATACGAGAAGAATACTGTTTTTCTCTGGACTGAATGATTGATGGGGGGCAGCAGGATCAGTCTTTCGGCAATACCTGTTCTCAAGGTATAAAAATGATTCAGATCTGAACAACAAATATCATCATGTACATTTTTATTTATTTCATGGTAGAGAGGTTGCAGAGTGCTTTTGTTGAAAAGGCCCTGAATGTCCTTGGTCATAAGTCACTGACAGAATTCATACAGAGGCAGGAAGTTAATGATATGTGGCTCTTCATGTAAAATGATTGAAGTACAAAAGTTAGACTTTCTTTCCCACTGATCGTGATTTGTTGAGAGAGTATTTGGTGTATTTTGTAAAGGTTTGGTCTGTTTTATAAATAATGATCCCTTTGTTACTGAGAGAGTGCAAATTAATTTGACCAGACTAATCACTGGCATGATGTTACCATGAGGAGAGAGTGCAGTAACTATGTGCTTAATCTGTCATGCTGTGAGAGAATAAGAAGTTGAAGCTTGACGGATATGGACAGAAACTCATTAAGTCCCAAATAGCTGAATGGAGTGAAAATGTCATACGTTTCATTGGATGTTTGATTCACGACAGTTTACATGCATCTGCAGAACCCTCACGTCGATTGACAGCGAGGTGCGGGCTCTGAATGAACTCTGACAACTCTAATGCACAGTGACTGTGTGACACTGCATTGAATGTCACTTTGTACACAATCCTGTCAGCAGCCAAAATACCATCATTCTGAAAGAGGTAATTATACCCCAACGGCTTCTGACCTCCACGGAGACCATGGAGATGCTAGATAATTTGGAGAATGGCTAAAAAGTTTTCGCTTCATTCCGACTGCTAGAAAACCATGTTAAATTGACACATATGTACCATGAGTAATTAAGGCATGTAAATCAATTTGGAGCAGTCTCTCTGTGCTGCCCCTGCTCCATTTGTTTGTGATGTTGGAGCATCTCTGACACTTTCCTGTTCCTGTGTTAGTGGCTTGACAAGCTGAATAACCTCTTCCTGTTCCTTTGTAAGTGACTCCGGGTGTGAAATGATTCTTTCAGATCCCATGAATATGACATGTGGGAGAGAGCGGACTCCCACCTTACTGTGCAACAGGCAGGAGGGACTGAATGGTCTATCCCTCTTCTTGCTCAGTAGTTTTGATGGGATGAATGGCTTCCCCACATTCTTGTGAAACCAGGTTGAGGTGCTGAATGAACTCCTCCTTTTACTGTGGAAATGTACAATGCTGTTACATAGATGTTACCCAGACTTTAACAGCACGATCTTGAATGTTGTCCAAGTCCTGCTGCGCATGGTCACAGACGGTTTCAAGAGCTGAAGACGGACAACTTGTTCTGAAAATTTTGCAAAATTCAGAGACTTCCCCCTCTTCTGATGCATGATCGCTCAGTAACTAACACTGCTGCCTCACAGTACCAGGTAACCACGTTCGATTCCAACCTTGGGCAACTGTCTGTGTGGAGTTTGCACATTCCCAACTTGTCTGCATGAGGTTCCTCCGATGCTCGGGTTTCCTCCCACAGTCCGAAGATGTGCAGGTCAGGTGAATTGGCCATGCTAAGTTGTCCATTATGTTAGGTGCATTAGTCAGAGGGAAATGTCTCTGCGTGGGTTAATCTTTGTAGGGTCGGAATGGGCTGGTTGGGCCGAAGGTCCTGTTTCCACACTGTAGGAAATCCAATCTGCTCAGTTTAGACTCAATGGGCTGAATAGTCTCGTTCCCCACACCGTCGGGATTGTATGATGACAAACTGGAGGTGGCTTGTCTGAGGAAGCTACGCTAAGTATCTCGTGCAGATGATTGATGCCCACCTATGATAATCATCTTCCCTTGTACCGTGAATTTTACCAAACACTGGAGAGGTCAAAATTAATTCTCATTAAGTGTGATATTGTTCAGTTTCCTTGATGTCATAAGCAGGTAAATACTGCCTTCAGTTCAGCGGCAGTCTCTCTTACCTGACCCCCTGCTTTACCTCTTATGTTTGTATCAATAGGTCATGGTGTAGAAGCAGAAAAGTTTTCTTCAAACAAAGGGCAGTGAATGTCAGGAATTCTCTTACACAGAGAGATAGGGGAGGTAGACCACTGAAAGGGACCAATGGTGTCCCGAACTTGGATATGGGCGTTGAAGGGTGGGATAGTAAGTCTGCCGATAACACAAAGATGGTTGGAGTGGTAAAGACGGTGCAGGACTATTGTAGGTTGCAACAGAACATTAACAGGATACAGAGCAGGGCTGAGAAGTGGCAGATAGAATTCAAACTGAAGCGATTCATCTTGCAATCTCGAATGCGAATGTAGAACACATGGTTAAAGGCAGGAGTTTTGGCAGTGTGGAGGAACAGAGAGACCTTGGGGTCCGTGTCCACAGATTCTTCAAAATTGTTATCCAAGTTGATTGGGTTGTTAAGAGGCATATGGTGTGCAGGGGGATTGAGTTTAAGAGACACAAGGTTATGCTGCAGCTCGATAGAGCCTGCTCAGACCGTACAGGGAATATTGTGTTCAGTTCTGATCTCCTCATTATAGGAAGGATAAGAAAGCTTTAGACAGGGTCAAGAGGAGGTTTACCAGGATGCTGCCTCTACAGGAGAGCAGGTCTTATGAAGAAACCATGAGGGAGCGAGGGTTTTTCTCACTGGAGGAAAAATAGCTGAGAGGTGACTTGATACAGGTGTACAAGATGATGAGAGGCATAGAACATAGAACATAGAACATTATAGCACAGTACAGACCCTTCGGCCCTCGATGTTGCGCCGCCCTGTCATTCTCCGTTGAAGCCTATCCCACCTACACTACTTCATGTACGTCCATTTGCCTATCCAGTGACGACTTAAATGCGCTTAAACATGGGGAATCTACTACAGATGCATTCAAAGCATCCCATACCCTTACAACACTCTGAGTGAAGAAACTACGTCTACCATCCGTCTTGTACCTATCTCCCCTCACTTTAAAGTTGTGTCCCGTCGTGTTTGCCATCCCCATACATGGAAAAAGAGATACTGAATGGCCAGAAACATTTTCAGAGGGCAGAAATGTCTATCACTAGGTGGCATAATTTTAAGGTAATTGGAAGAAGGTTTAGGGGAGATATCAGAGGTAGATTTTTACAGAGAATGGTGGGTGTGTCGAATGTACTGCCAGCGGTGGTAGTGGAGTCAAATACTTGAGGAAAACTTATGATGATCTTGGATAGGCACATGGAACAAAGTGAACTGAAGCATGTAGGTTCGTCTGATCTTAGAGTAGGAAAAATGTCACAACGTTGAGGGCTGAAGTTCCTAATTGCATGCATTCATGTAGACCTCTGAGCTCAAAAAAACAGCATGAATTCATGTAAAACTCCGTTATCTCACTTATTAGATTAGAATCAATCTAAACATCAGGTCATAGACAGAGAACACGAGGGCCAACGCCTTCAGCATATTGTCTAGCAATCATTATTATTAACAGCTAACCTGAGAATGCAACTTTAAAAATCGGTTTTGTGATTTACAAATGAAACAAGTGCAACTATCATGGTATTCCAACAGATGAAAGGCTTAACAGACGATCAATTTTTCTTTGTATAATTTCAGTTACATCACATTGCAAGTTTCTGCTCTAAATTCTGTGTTCGGCTTGAGAACTCCACTATCACCTGATGAAGGATCGATGCTCCGAAATCTAGGGTGCTTCCAATTAAACCTGTTGGACTATAACCTGGTTTTGTGTGATTTTTAACTTTGTACACCCCAGTCCAACACCAGCATCTCCAAATCAGTAATTTTTCTTTGTTCTGTGTTCTATGGAAGTGCTCAAGAAGACTTGAACATTAAGGAAGATTTGAGACTTGGAACAGGTCAGCCTTGATCTTAGTGAAGGGCAAGGCAGACTACGGATGTGAATGACCTGCCACTGTTTCTGATGTTCTCCCATTCTTTTATTGGAAAGTTAGTAGGGGTTATTTTCTTGGAAGGTGTTTTATGGAATGTTGCAATCAGGGAGACCAGCGGATTTTATGAGCCATTGCTGGGTGAGATTTGGGGGCTGTATTTACTGTGAGTCTGGGTCTCAAACATGATCAACAAATGAAGTACAAGTTACAGAGAGAGGACCACTGTAAAAGGTGATGAGCGACCTCTTTCATATCCAGCCTGGGCATTCCAATTTCATTTTCCAAATCTCCCAAACCATGTGGGACAGTCTTGAGGGACGAAATGGTCTCCTCTGTTTCTGTACACCATGCTATTACAGTATGTGGACTCCAACTGCTCCTGTCTAGCAGGTTAGAGGGGTTGAAAGGAACATAGAAACATGGGACTGAGGAGCAGGAGTGGGTCATTAAAGAATTTGAACCTTCTCCACTAGGCATTAAGATATATACTGATCAGATTGTGGTCTCAGCCTCATCTTCTTCTTTGTGTCCCATTATCCGTGACTCACTTCTTTGTCAAATCTTTAACTAACTCATCTGTGAATACTTGTAATCAGAAAAGCACCACAAACTTTTGGCGAAGAGAATTCCCATTCGAATGGCCTTTTAGAAGTTTTCCTCATATCGCTGTGAGAATAAGAGAATCGTACAGCGTGGTAACAGATCATTTTGTCCAAATTGTCCTTGCCAATCAGGCATCTTAATCAGATCTCGTCCCACTTGCCAGAATTTGGCCCACATCCCTCTGAACCATTCCTATTTATGCACCTATCCAGATACATTTTAAACGTGTAATTGTACCCATTTTCACCACTTCCTCTGACAGTACACCCACCAGCCTCTGTATGAAAAAGTTTCCCTCAGGTCCCTTCTAAGTCTTTGCCCTGTCACCTTCACCCTATGTTATCTAGTTCTGGACGCCCCTACACTGGGAAAAAGATCTTGCCCATTCAGACTATCCATTTCCCCCAAGGACTTCTTTTCCACCTCTGTCATGTCACCATTCAGCCTCTGACAGGCCAGGGGAAAAAGCCTCAACCTGTTCATCATCTCCCTGCAGATCAAGCCCTCAGGTTCCACGAAATCCTTGTAAACATTTTCTGAAGCCTGTCAAGCTTAACAACATCCATCCTTTAGCAGAATCGACTACCACGTAAGCACTATTCTTAAAGTGGCCTCACCTACGTCCTGTACAAGCGCAACACGCTATCCCAACTCCTGTACTCAATGTTCTGACCGATTAAGGTAAGCATGCCAACCACGGTCCTCAGCCCTCTCCCGACCTAAACTCCACTTTCAAGGAACTATGAATCTTCACCCGTAGGTTTCTTTGTTCAGCAACATTCCCAGGGCGCTACCCCGTTTTAACTTAACAAAATGCAAAACATCATAAATATCTAAATTAAACTCTATCTGCCAGTCCTTGGCTCATTGATGGTCAAGGATCCCTTTATATTCTGAGATAATCTTCTTCACTGTCCACTGCACCACGTTGGTGATGTTATCTGTAAACTTACTTACCATGCCTCCGATAATCACATCAAAATTGTTTATAGCCGTGATGAAATGCAGTGAGCTCAGCACTGATTCTTTCAACATACTGCTAGCCACAGGTCTTCAGTCTGGAAAACAATCCATTATCTTCGATTCAATTTTGTATACAATAGGCTAGCTTTTTCTAGATTACATATAGCCTAATTTTAGTAATCTGTCTAAGATGAACTACCGTATTAAATGCCTTGCTGAAGTCGGTGTAAATAATGTACACCAAAGTGTCTTCTTCAAACTTCTTTGCCACCTCTTCATAATACTCAATCGCATTAATTAGACATGATTTCCATCACACAAATCCATATTGACTATACCTAATCAGTCGTTGTCTCTCTAAATAGATGGAAATCCTATCCCTCAGAATCCCTTCCAACGAACACCTCGACACTTACATTGGTTGATTGAGCCGATAATTCCCTGTGGTTTTTTGGCTTACTGCTCCCTCTTCTAGCCCCTCTCCTCCACTGGCCACAAAAAATAATTATAACTAGGTTGGTGGTATGGCCAATGATGTAGTTCTCAGAGTGTGTCAGGGTCAGTGTTAGGAACAAGTCAGGCAGATTTCTTTAATCTGCTATTAAAACACGTCTATGACCAAAACAATGTTGTTCAAAACTATGATAGAAAGAGGAATGACGAGAAGATATTGCAAATATTTACATTGAGATTTCTCTTTGTAAAATACTGAGAAACACAGACACAGGCACAGACAAACACACACATATACACACACACACGCACACACACACGTATTGTCGATAACAAATTGAAAAGAAAAATATCTGCAAAGTTATCTTAAAAGAACATTGTCCAAATATGATTCGAACTCATGACCAAAGGAAAAATAAGAGTTTGACCCAAATGCCTTTCTATATGTAGAGTCATCAAGTCTTACAGCACGGAGAGAGGCAGAGAGGCTCTTTTGCCCAAACTCGCCCATGCCTGCCCAAATATCCAACCACACTAACCTCATGCCCGAGCACTTGGCCCATAGCATTCTCGCCCTTTCCTGTCCATGTACTTACCCAAACGCCGTTTAAATATCGTTAATATAAATGCTTCAACCACTTCCGTTGGCAGCTTATTCCTTTTATGTACTACTCTCTGTGTAAAATAGTTTCTGCCATTTTCCCTTTCATTCTTTCCCCTCTCAACTTAAAGTGATGGCATCTCCTCCTCGATTCCCCAACTCTAGGAAAAAGAGGCGGGATCTATTCACCCTATCCATGCAAACTTCTATGAGATCCCTCTCAGTCTCCTATTCTCTTAAGAAAAAAGTATTCGCTTGTCCAATCTCTCTCTATAATTCATACTTTTGAGTTCTGGCAACATTGTTGTAAATTCCGTCGGCACATATTCCAAATTAAAAACATCCTTCCAATCGCAATGTGACTAAAACTGAACACAACACTACAAGTGCAGCCTCACCAACTTCCTGAATAACTGCAACATAACTTCCCAACTGCTCTCCTCCATGTCCTGACCGATGCTTACTAGGGTGGCAAAATCCTTTTTCACTACCATGTCTAAATATGACCCCACTTTCATAGAACGGTGGACCTAAACTCCATGGTCCCTCTGTTCAACTACACTCCTTAAAGTCCTACCAATCACCATGAAACTCCTACCTTGACCTAACGTTGCCAAAATATTTTTCGGCCCACTTCTCCAGTTTGATCAAAGTCCTGTTGCAATTTCTGATAAACTTCCTCACTCTCCGCGATACCGCCTATTTTACTGTCATCTTCAAGTTTCCTAATCATGCTTTGTACATTCGCAAGAATATCATTGTTACAGATAACAAACAGCAATGTGCCCAGCACTGACCCCTGAGGCACTTCATGTGTTATAGGCCTCCAGTCCGAGAGCATCCTTCCACTCGTCCCCTTTGCTTACTACCATGAGGCCAATTGTGTGTCCAATTTGCCAGCTCCCTCTGGATTCCACGCGATTCTAACCTTCCAGATCAGCCTATCAATGGTAACCTTGTCAAAGGCCTTACTGAAAACCATACGGACTACGTCTACTGCCCTACCCTCATCAACATTCCTGGTAATTTCATCAATGAACTCAAGCAAATTTGAGAGGCATGATCTTTCACTCACAAAGCCATGCAATATTTCCCGTCTAAAATCAACTAATAATAATAATTATTAAAATTATTAATAATGAACTAAGAAATAATAATAAGATGACATTTTCAATGGATAATAAATTATCCATGGTATGTGATATTGGAACGTGCATCATAGGTGAAGGGCAGAATAGATTTTGCACCTGTGTCATTGAACTGTGTTGAAAAAAGCAAGGGTGGCATGGTGGTTCAGTGGCTAGTACTGCTGCCTCATAGTGCCATGGATCCGGGGGTTTGGTTCCAACTTCGGGTGACTCTCTGTGTGGAGTTTGCACATTCTCACTGTGTTTGTGTATCTTTCCTCTGGGTGCTCCATTTTCCTTCCACAACCCAAAGATGTATATGTCAGGTGAATTGGCCATGCTGAGTTACCCATAGTATTATGTGCATTCGTCAGGGGTAAATATAGGTGTGGTCTTGTTAGGCCAAATATCCTGTTTCCATACTATAGGGAATCTGTCAAAAAAAACTATTTCTAAACAAACCTTATCTTTCCAAATGCATTTATACCTCATCCCTCAGAGACTTCTCAAGTAACCTATCTACCACAGATGTTAGGTTTCCTAGTCTATAGATCCCATATTTTTCTTTGCTTCCCTTCTTGAATAATGGCACAGCATTTGCTAATCTCCAATATTCTGGAACCTGAACTGTAGCTAACGATGATGCAAAAATATCAACCAGGGTCCCCGTAGTTTTTTCTGTAGCCTCTTGCAGTGTTCTTGGATGAATCTGTTTAGGACCAAGAGGTTTATCCACCTTCATATATTCTAATCCATCCAACATGCCTTCTCCTGTGATATTGATTCACCCCAAGACAACACTATGACCTTTGTTCACCTCCCAAATCTTCATGTATTTCTTCACGGTAAAGGCAGAGGAGAAATATTCAATGAGAATCTCACACATCTCCTCTAGTTCCAGACATGCATGTCCACTTTGGAACTTGTGTTGTCATATTCTCATTTAGTTATTCATTTCACTTTAATATACTTGAACAACCTTTTTCGATTCACCATAATCTTCTCAGCCAAAGCTATCTTGTGCCCCCTTTTGGCCCTCCTGATTTCTTTCTTCAGTAAACTATTGCATCCCCTGTATACCTCCAGGGATTCCCTAGATCCCAGTTGCCTGGACCTGAGCCACGCCTCCATTTTGCTGGTCAAAGCCTCAGTATCTCCTGACATCCGAGATTCCCTCTTCCTACCAACCTTGCCTTTTACCCTCACAGGAACATATAGACCTTGAACTTTTAAAGACCTCCCACTTGCAGGAGATCCCTTCGCTTGCAAACAAACTCCTCCAACCAACCCCTACAAGCTCCTGTCTAATTCCATCAAAATTCGCCTTGTCCCAATTTAAAACTTGAACATGTGGATCTGTTTTGTACTTTTTCATAACTATTTTAAAATTAATACAACTATGGTCATTGGTCCCAGAGTGCTCCCATATTGTCACCTCAGCCACCTGTCCTGCCCTAGTTCTGAAATTAGGTCAGGTTTTGACCCATCCGGAGTTGCACCCTTTACATACTGCTTGAGGAAACTTTTCTGAACACACTTAATAGATGCACCCCGTCTCAGTCCTTAATTCTATGCCATTACCAGTCTATGTTTGGAAAATTAAAATCTCCTACTATGGCAATCCCATTGGCCCTGCAAGTCTCCCCAATCGCTCTACATATTTTTGTTCCACTAATTCCTCGCTTACTATTTGGGGGCCTATGGATCAACCCAAATAATATCACCATTCCCTTCTTATTTCTAAGCTCTCCCAGAAGTTCTCACTGGATATTCCTTCAGTTATTTTATCTCTGATCACTCATGTGATACTCGCCTTAATCAAAAATGAAATGCGCCCTCCCCTCCTTCCACCATCTCTGTCCCGCATAAAGCAACTTTACTCTGGTACATTAATCTGCCAATCCTGTCCCTCCTTTAGTCATGTTTCTGTAATGGCTCTATTATCTCAGTCCCAAGTGCATATCCACGCCCTGGGTTCATCGGTCTGATCCGTCAGCCATCTTGCATTGAAACAAATGCAATTTAATCCAACAGTCATTCCTTGTTCCCTGTCGTGTTCCAGCCTGACCTGTCTCTTCACTTTACTGTTTCTGATTACTGTATCTCCTTCCAGCCTCGCACTTGCCTCCCTGCTGTTGAGGGTCGCACCCCTCCCCAACTCCAGCCAATCGAGTTGAAAACCACCCTTGCAGCACTAGCAAACCTGCCAGCCAGGATATTGGTCCCCTTCCAGTTCAGGTACAACCTGCCCTTCCTAAACAGGTCACCTCTGCCCCAAAAAAGATCCAAGTTATCCAAAAATCTCTGCTGCCTGCACCAATTCTTTAGCCACAGATTCATCCTCATTATCCTCCTGTTCTTACCGTCACGAGCACGGAGCACTGAAAGTAAACCAGGATAATGGTCCAGACTTCTACCCTTTTTCCTAGCTCTATATAATCACTCTGCAGGACCTCTTCACTATTTCTACATGCGTGATTTCTACTAATGTGCACAAAGACTCAGGCTGCTCCTCCATCCAGTGAGAACGTTCTGCAGCCGCTCTGAGACATCCTGAACACTGGCACGTAGGAGGCTATACACTATCCTGCATTCCCATTTGCAGCCAATGAATCTCTTGCCTGTTCCCCACACTATCGAGTCTGAATAATTACCTCCGAAGCTATTCTGCTCGCACAACCTTCTTACAAAGGGATTTCTTCTGAAACAGTTGGATTTGGTTGAATTCCTTTGCTTTAGGCAGTGGGGAGATTCTAATGAATCCTCATCAGAAATCCTCCATAACTGGGAAAGACGACTAGGCTTTTAATTTCACTCCAACACGTTGCTGCATTGAGGGACAGGGAAACAGAAAGGGAACAATCAACATATAGGCTACATTTTCCATCTGTAAGTTATATCAGTAACATTAACAGACCCCAAACTGGACCATGGGAGCTTTCGTTGAACATTGTCCGAACTATATGACTCCATCGCATTCTCGATTCCAGCATTATTGCTGCTGTCGTACACAGAATCAATTCATTAATATTAAATGACACTACTTATTTTGAAGATGTGCTAGTATGTGCCTGCATTTATGAAGAGAAATCAGTGTTCAGTTTTTCCGTCCAATGACCTTTCCTTTGAGCCTGTCGAATTCTTAAATTACTTCCCCAGTTTTATTCTCCCACACAAGAAGAAATATCCATCCGGTATTCACCAACTACACTCTTGTCAAGATCTTATATCGTCAATAAAACATCTCTCATTCTCAGGCTGAACTGTTAATCCTTCATAACGGATTCTGGGTTATGGCTATCAGGGGCTTGCTCATCCTCACTAAGGCCCCAAAGCCTTTCTTTCCAGCCTTTTACGCTGACTTTCCTTTTTAAAGTGTCAGTTTTCACGGTCAAAAAAGCGCTCTCATTTTTCTCCTCTAATGCTCTCTCTTTTTCCGTTTCTTTTGCTTTTAATCGTAACTCAAACTCTTTCATTTCTGTTTCCCTTTCCTTACCTCTCACCTCAATCTCAAGCTTCTTCATTTGCAATTGAATTGTTGCCAACTCTACAGATTCTGATGGTTTCTGCAGCAGGCTTAATTGGTGTGCTACTGCTGTAACACAATCTCATTTCCTCACAAAAGCAGGCAGTTCTAATTCCAGCTTCTCTGCTATTTCTTGCTACTTGATCTCTTTCACTTTTTGTTAAACTTCCAGAGTCACTGCATCCACACCGAAAAAACCTCTGGCGACTGAAAGAGAAATTACTGTCCCAAGCTTTGCCTACCCAACAAAACCAACACCCGAAATAAGGATACGAGCACCGCACACTCGCTATTTAAGTTCCCGCAAAGAGCCCGCAATCTGTTATGGGTTAGGCTAGACCACTCAATCCTTTAAAAGCAGGCAGCCCAGATCATAATTTTGCAATTTGTTTCATTAAATGTACAATGGAAATTGCCCCGCGTAAGATAGCGAGGTTGTCCACTAGATCTTAAAAGACACAAAAACTGTACTCACAAAATTACACAATGAAACACAAAGAACAGAGTAAAGAACCCATATAGAACTCAACCTATCCAGCTAGATTAATTTAAGTATTCCGAATATATACAACAATCCCAAAAGCAAACTCCCTTTAAACCCAAGTATAAATGGAACACATGCTTACAGGTTGAAGGTGAAGGACAGAAAAGAGAGAGAGAGAGTTTCCACACAGTTCCCTGCTGAACGTCCCAGTTGGAGACTCTAGTGAAAACTGCTCAACTCTGCTCAGCTTAGCTAGTTCATCTAAAAGACCTGAACATTCCCCTTTCATTATACAGGTCACTTCAAAAGCATGACCACTTTGGCTTGAAGTCCCATCTGTTTACATATAAACACACATCTCTTAAAATCCTTTTCATCTCTTTATGAAAACAAATGATTGGAGTCAGTCCTGTTTTATTGCCCATAAAATCAAGGGCAGTCTCTTTGAGCCAAGGAACAGCCTTGAGAAAACAAAAGGGGCTAGCTTATTTTTGACAGAGAAGAGAGGCTAGTGTTCTGTATGGAGATCACAATCTGATAGGAATGGTTAACTCGATCAGAGGATGACCGCTGACAGATCTGTGAACAACATGACGCTTAGTGCAGGGTCACTTAACAACTGGACATTGAGGCGGTGAGAGTTCATTCAGAACCGGGAGCTCTCTCTCAATCATCATGGTGGGGGTGTCCACAGAGCTATGTAAAGTATCATAGAGTCATAGAATCCTACAGCGCGGAGACAGTCTGTTTAGCACAAACTGGTTCATTCTGACAAAAATGTCCACTCATGCTAAACTAATTTCTCTGCACTTGGCCCATATTCTTCTCAATATTTCCTATCTATATATTTGGCCAAGTGTGAAGACGTGTATCGCGGAAAACACGTTATGTTTCACGCTATCAAAGTTTTGGTTTGGAAATAATGAGAGTTAATCCATAATGCTCAAGTTTTAATACAATCAGTTCATTTTTAAAATTAGTTTGTAGATATGCAGCTTAAACACTCATTTCCTTCACACTGTCCTCATGGTACCATCACTGCAGGGATAGTATGGTGAAACTCCATTACAATATCACTCTGTAGCAAGGAGATAATTCATTATAAAGGAGAGAAAATCTGTTCACAGTGACAATGTACCGTCTCAATAACAAATTACAACTGCAGAAAGGTGTCATCACACTTATGCATTAATCATTTTTGCAATGAACGATACCACACATTTACTGTGCTGATTACTTACTGCTGTCTGAATTCTGTCAGTGGTTCATGTCCAAGGACATCCAGCTCCTGTTCACCAAGAGCACTTCCCATCAGCTCGCCTTTTCATAAATACAAAATGAGAAGGATGGCGTATTTTGCCAAATCAATTATTTTCTTATGAATCAAAGCCACACCAAAAGCATCATCACTATTGTCAGTGGAGATGCTGAGGAGGCGATGGTCTAGCTATATTATCTCCGAAATATTAATCCAGGGAGCCAGGTAATGACCCAGAGCCGGGATTTGAATCCTACCACGGCAAATGTTGGAATGATATCAATTAAATATCAGGAATTCAGAATCAAATAAAACAACGAAACCATTCTCGATTGTCCTACTTGGCACCCTCATGCTCTTCAGGGAAATCAATCTACCAACTTAACGAGTTCGGGCTTACATGTGGTTAACTCTCAGTTGTAGTTTGAAACGGCTAAGCCAGCCACTCAGTTATATTACTCACTACACAGTCTCAAAGAAATGAAACAGCACGGAAGTAAGCACTGTCTCCTTACAGCCCACAGACTGCAATGGGTCAGGAAGGCAGCTCATCAACATCTTCTCAAGGACAATGAGGAAAGAGAATTAAATGCTGGCTCAGCATTCATTAATGAATACACGAAGATGATCACACTCATGGAAGAGAGACAAAGGGGCATAATTCATTTCAACAGTGACTTTGATTTATACCTTACATGAGCATGATTTTCAGTAATATGGGAACAAGAGTAAAATAAATAAGGTTAATCTCGTTTTATTTTCCATCCGTGCTGACCATCAACAATCCCTTTGTTTGCTTCTTTCTCTCTGTCCCTCACTTTCTCTATCTATTCAACACAGTCCTACTCCTGTTTACACAGATTTCCCTGTCACCAGCATCAATCACGCTATTTCACAGCTGTGTTCAGTTCTGATGTATGTTCATTGTACTTGAAATGGCAATTTTGTTTTTCTCTCTATCCGAGGCTGCCAAATCTGCTCAATGTCTCTGGCACTTTCTCGTTCTCTTTGCTTCTGATCTCTTGCGAAATTCTTTGTTTTATTTAACCTTTAATTTTGTTATTACATGGGATGTCTGCATCGCTGGCAATGGCAGCATCTTTCAGGCAGTATACAGCCAAGCACATTGGCTGTGGGTTTGACGTCAGTCTTATGTTGGACCAGATAATAATGCTAGATGTCTTATTGACAAAATTCAGGTGAAGTTATGTTTGATATGAGTGAAAATCGCTTTTATTTCTAATTCCTGTCATTTGGGTTTAAGTTCTGACATCATTTGTGGTGTGATCTGAAAAACTATCATTATATGTCACAACCTTGGCCTCTGACTTAAATTTGTTGTGACATTGCGAATATGACAGTGTGCCTCTCGTGGAGTTAATTTAGAGACAAGGACAATGCTGTGATCAAAATAGTTGCAACTGAAATCGTGCTTCGAAGAAAGCTGGAACCATATTGTCTCAATTTTATCAAGGTATAGATAATCGTTTATTAAGCATCAGAATTGATGCCAAGATGGTAACTGGGGATAGGTTTGGTGACAGCCAGAATAACAAGACATAAATTAATTCAGGGGAAAAAAGGTACTTCGGGACTGTGAACAGTCTTGTTCTCAGATATCTGTGAGGCCAGGACCGTGGGCGATTCGGAAATCTGTGGGTAATGAATGGGATGTGCAGTTAAAACTGAAGACAACAGTTTCGGTCTTTGCTAAATATAGATAACAGAAATAACAATGAAGTTTGCCATGGTTTATGAGATTAATGAATGGTTAGAGATGGAGAGACTTACCAGGAACACCAACAATAGCAAGCATGGGATAGTAACCCGCCTGAATAATCAACAGCACACCATATAGCTGATCGGAAAATGTCGATCCAGGCCAAGAAAAATAGATAAGACCCCAGGATAAACTCCTGTCCATTGTTGCAGCATTCCAGTCTAATGTTCTCAGATTCTGGTCCATTAATGTAACATTTCAGACTATTCTCAGATGTTGATCTCTCCTCTTACTGTCCCTGGAACTGTTGGTCAATGTTAGTGTTGGATGTGATGCATCTGCTGCTACAATTTGATAAAGCATTGCAAGCATCCCCGTACTAATAGAAGAAGGAAACCATCCAGTGACACAATTAGGATCCATGGAGACTGATATCAACTACAGTCACTGAACAAACAGATTGAGTTAACTCCATTCAGTACGGTTCCTTTGGAACAGAATAAGAACGGGACTGGATTGAATGTGGGTGTTTCTGGCTATTGATCACATCTCCCATCACCAATTTTTCGAGTGAGGTTAGTTGTGAGGGAGAATGATTGATGTTTTCTTCTCACAGGCTGGATGATTCTTCTGTATTGTCTGTTGCAATGCTGTAACCGCTTGAACCTCCCACCATCACCCCCAGAAAACACAACCTCGATGTTGTTATCGAGCCAATCTCTTCTCGACTAGACAAGCAAAGCTAATAGACTCCCACTGGGCATATTTTCCCTGACCATGCACAGTAAGTGTTGGTCTGTCTGGGCATTCATTTTATTGTTCTTTGTATCTTCAATACACAATGCGCTAAAGTATTTTTCAATACAAAATCACAAACATCTTAATACACTTGATTTGCATCAAACCAGTAAGTTTTACCATTTCTTTGAATTCAACCCAAAGCCAAATGTGGCATGTTACAAAGCCGGTCCATTTAAAAGTTTGATTGTCCTTGTTTCTTTTCAGAGAGGGTTCTAAACTCAGTGCCATTCTCCATGTGTAACCTTGACTGCATTAGTCTAATTTCCCATTCTGTCTATTTCTCTGTCTCCTTTAGGTATTCCTGATGTCCCTGACTCAGCAGAATTCTCAATTCCTTCTCATCCATCACCACATTGAAGACGGTTGGTCAGCCAGAGAGAGATGGAGTGAGAGATCTGGAGCCTACAGTAAATCCTGCGGCCGGTAAGATCACAGTAAACAGCACAGGGCATGATGTAGGAACAATGCTGGGCAAGGAACATCAGACAAATCTCAGGTTTCATTATCACCATCCTGTCTGTAAATTTATCTGTTCCACAGAACCCTCCCTATGTCTGTCAGTTTCTCCACTGTCTGTTTCATAGATGTCACATCCTCTATCTCTATCAGCCACTATAATCCTGCCTATCCATGTAAGCTCCTCATATCAGTAAAACTTTCAAAGTCTCTGCCTTTGCCTTTAATCCTGGGTTCTGTCACATCTCTCCTTATCTGTGAAAAACAACTCTTCAGTTCCTTCAGCCATCCCTGTCAGTGTAGTTCTTTCCAGCCCTGAAAAACTTCCCTGTCGTGCCTTTTTCAAACTCCTCCTACTTCATGATCTCTGTAAACTTCCCTGTCACGACAACGAAAACGCTCTGGACCTTAATAAACTCCTCCAGCTGTTAGACTCCTCCTTGTCTCTGGACACAATGCTTCGCTGATAAATTAGTTTCTGCAATTCTCGTGATGACCATGAACTCCTCCTGTCTCTAAAACACATTCAGACTCTGTAAACTCTGCTGGTCCCGCTTCATGTAATTTCCTTCAGAAACTACAAACCTTTATGCCTTTAACCTCCTGACGCGACCACACAGTTTATTTCTAAAACCTCCATGAGCCATACAGTCATAGAGATGAACAATATTGAAACTGACCCTTCAGTCCAACCTGTCTGTGCTGACCAGATATCCCAATTCAATCTCGTCCCACCTGCTTGCACCCAGCCCATATCCCTCCAAATCCTTCCTACAGCCATCCAAATGCCTATGAAATGTTGCAATTGTACCAGCCTCCACCACATTCTCTGGCAGCTCATTCAATACAGGTACTACCCTCTGTGTGAAAACGTTGCCCCTTGGGTTTCTTTTATATCTTGCCCCTCTCACCCTAAAGCTATGCCCTCTAGTTCTGGACTCCCCGACCCCAAGGGAAAGGAATTTGTCTATTTATCCTACCCATGTCCCTCATAATTTTGTAACTCTCTGTAAACTCACCCCTCAGCCTCCGATGCTCTCGTGAAAACAGCCCCAGCCTGTTGAGCCTCTCCCTGCAGCTCATATCCTCCAACCCTGGCAACATCCTTGAAAATCTTTTCCGAACCATTTCAAGTTTTACAACATCTTTCCGATAGGAAGTTGACCAGAATTGCACGCAATATTCCAACAGTGGCCGAACCAATGTCCCGTACAGCCGTAACATGACCTCCCAACTCCTGTACTCAATACTCTGACCAATAAAGGAAAGCATACCAAATGCCTTCTTCACAATCCTGTCTACCTGCGAATCCACTTTCAAGGAGCTATGAGCCCACACTCCAAGGTATCTTTGTTCACACTAGGAACTTACAATTAAGTGTATAAGTACTGCTAAGTTTTACTTTCTCAAAATGCAGCACCTCGCATTTATCTGAATTTATATCCATCTGCCACTTGTCAGACAATTGTCTCAGCTGGTCCAGATCCTCTTGTAATCTGAGGTAACCCTCTTCGCTGTCCACTACACCTCCAATTTTGGTGTCATCTGCAAACCTACTATAAGTGTACCTCCTCTGCTCACATCCAAATCATTTATGTAAATGAGAAAAAGTAGAGGACCCAGCACCGATCCTTGTTGAACTCCACTGGTCACAGTCCTCCAGTCTGAAAAATAACCCTCCACAACCACCGTCTGTCTTCTACCTTTGAGCCAGTTCTGTACCAACTGGCGAGTTCTCCCTGTATTCCATGAGATTTAACCTTGCTAAGCAGTCTCCTATGGGAAAATTATCGAACGCCTTACTCAAAACCATATAGATCACATCTATCACTCTGCCCCCGTCACCCTTCTTTGTTACATCTTCAAAAAACTCAATCAAGTTTGCGCGACATGATTTCCCACACACAAAGCCATGTTGACTATCCCTAATCAATCCTTGCCTTTCCAAATACATGTCCATCCTGTCCCTCAGAATTCTCTCCAACAACTTGCCCATCACTGAGGTGAGGCTCACCGATCTATAGTTCCCTGGCTTGTCTTTACCCCCATTCTGAAACGGTGACACCATGTTTGCCAACCTCCAGTCTTCCGCCACCTCACCTGTGACTATTGATGATACAAAGAACTCAGCAAGAGGCCCAGCAATCACTTCTCTAGCTTCTCACAGAGTTCTCGGATGCACCTGATAAGGTCCTGGGGATTTATCCACCTTTAAGAGTTTCAAGACATCCAGCACTTCCTCCACTGTATATCTGGACATTTTACAAGATATCACCATTTATTTCCGTACAGTCTATATCTTCCATATCCTTTTCCACAGTAAATACTGATGCAAAATATTTTTAGTATCCCCCCAATTTTCTGTGGCTCCACACAAAGGCTGCCTTGCTGATGGGGCCCTATTCTGTCCCTAGTTACCCTTTTGTCATTAATATATTTGTGAAAATCCTTTGGATTCTCCTTAATTCTGTTTGCCAGAGCTATTTCATGCCCTGGTTTTGCCCTCCTGATTTCTCTCTTAAGGATACTCCTATTTCCTTTATACTCTTCTAAGGATTCACCCGATCTATCCTGTCTATATCTGACATGCTTCCGTCTTTTTCTTAACCAAACCCTCAACTTCTTTAGTCATCCAGCCTCCCCTTTCACCCTGACAAAAATATACTTTCTCTGGATTTTTGTAATCTCATTTCTGAAGGCTTCCCATTTTCCCCCTGTCCCTTTACCTGTGAACATCTGCCTCCAATCAGCTTTCGAAAGTGCTTGCCTAATTCCGTTAAAATTGGCCTTTCTCCAATTTAGAACTTCAACTTTTAGATCTGGTCTATCCTTTACCATCACTATTTTAAAACGAATAGAATTATGGTCGTTGGCCCCAAAGTGTTTCCCCACTGGCACCTCAGTCACCTGCCTTGCCTTATTTCCCAAGAATAGGCCAATTTTGCATCTTCTCTAGTAGTAATCCTGAATCAGAAAATTGTCTTGTACACACTTAAGAAATTCCTCTCCATCTAAACCTTTAACACTATGGCAGTCCCAGTCAATGTTTACAAAGTTAAAATCCCCTATCATAACTATCCTATTATCCTTGCAGATAGCTGAGATCTCCTGACAAGTTTGTTTGTCAATTTCTCTCTGACTAGTGGGGGGTCTACAATACAATCACAATGAGGTGATCATCTCTTTCTTATTTCTCAGTTCCACCCAGATAACTTCCCTGGATGTATTTCTGGGAATATCCTCCCTCCGCACAGCTGTAATGTTATCCCTTATCAAAAACGCCACTCCCCCTCCTCTCTTGCCTCCCTTTCTATCCTTCCTGTAGTTTCTTTCCTGGAACATTAATCTGCCAGTCCTGCTGATCCCTGAGCTATGTTTCTGTAATTGCTATGAGATCACATTGCCATGTTTCTGACCATGCCCTGAGTTTATCTGCCTTCCCTATTAGGTCCCTTGCATTCAAATAAATGCAGTTTAATGTATTAGTCCTACCTTTTCCCTGCCGGCCCTGACTGTTTGATTCACTTCTGTTCTCAGCTGTACCCGTCTCAGATCGAGCTCCCAAAATCCTTCCTTTGATTGATATTATGTCCCATCCCTTCATTCCTCTAAATCCGTGTAAAGTCCTTCCATTCCTAAAACCTTCCCTGTATTTGTCACCTGTTCCACACCTCTCCCTATCTCTGTAAGACACAGTCCCGTCCCAGTTACTACGGCCTGCTGTATCACTAAATGCCAGTAGTCACTATAATATCAGGGTAAGGTGTGAAAGCACTAATACTGTACTGGGTTAGACATCAGTCCTGATCATATTGAATGGTGGGAACGACTGTATTATCAAATTGCCGATACCTGCTCTTTTTCCTGTGCTTCTCTATAAACTTACTATCTCAATAACCTCCTTCATGTCCCCACAGTCTTCCCTACGTGTGTAAGCCCCTTAAGTCCCCACAGCCCTCCCTATCTCCACAAACACCTTCAGTTCCCACGACTCTTCCCATCAATGTAACCTGTATCATTCTCAAAAAACCTCCATAACTCCATAACCTTCAAAAGGCCCCACGACCCTCCCTAAATCCATAATCTCATCCAGATCCGACGATCCTCCCATTCAGAGTAACCTCCTTCAGTCCCCATAATCCTCCTGATCTGTGCAACTTCATTCAGTCCCAACAGCCCTCCAGATCTCTTTGGTCACTTTCAGGCCCCACATCACTCCTAATCTCCATAATGTTTTCAGTCACCACGGCACTCTCTATGTCCATAATCTCATACAGTCCCCACATCACTTCCTATTACCATAATGTCCTTCAGTCCCCATGACCCTCCGTATTTCCAAACCTCGATTACCTGTTGAACCTGTAAGCTACCTTTTTCAGATTGAGAAACAAGAACTCCCATAACCCTGTCTCCTGTCAGTCTGAAACCACACAGTGTTAGCCTGACAGTAGGTCAGGAGCTGGAATGTGTTAGAAATGAGAGGTCAATAAACAATAACTGGACTTTTAGAAACGCTTTTAATAAAAAGCAATTGTGGTTTTGAGCCTGTTGGATTGTATTTTTATTGTTGTGAGTATAAACGGCCGAATAGATACGGATGTAGGAGTGCTTGTACATTGGATATAGTTTATTTGAATTTTCTGAAACCTTTGCTCAAGATTCAATAAGGGCTAAGGAGTAACTTGGTAGAGAATAGACACTTTAACTGTCAGGATGTGGGTGAGATATTAGACAAAATAGTCTTGTCAGCATTTATTGTGGAGAAAGACATAAAAGCTCGGGAAGTTGGGAAATAAATAGCGATGTCTTGGAAGGAATCCTCACCAGAGTAGAGAAAGTGCTGGAATCTTAAAACAATTAAAGATAGATCAATCTCAGTAGCTCATTAGATCTAACCTAGACTATTATGGGAAGCGAGAGAGGAGATTGCGGTGTCCCTAACAGAGATATTTATATTATCAACAGACACAATGAGGTGTCAGAAGACTACAGGATGCTTAATGCTGTTCAAGCAGTTCAGGGCTGCAGGGAAACGCCATGAAATTACAGCCCATTCAGCCCAGTGATGGGGTAGTTGTTGGAGGAAATTCTGAGAGAAAGGAGCTACATATATTTAGAAAGGCAGGGGCTGATTAGAGATGGTCAGCATGGCGTTGTGAGTGGAATTCCGTATTTCACAAACTGAATTGACTCTTTGAGGAGGTTGCCCAGAGATAGGTGAAGGCAGAGCAGTCAACGTTGTCTACATGGACTTCAGCAAAGCATTTGCCAAGGTTCCAAGGGATATAGAACATCTAGTCAAGAGGAAGAGGGAAGCTAAATTAAGGTTGAGGAACCAAGGATCAGAAGCAGGGCTCTAGAGAGTTACATGGGCCAGCACGGTGGCTCAGTGGTTAGCACTGCTGCCACACAGCACCAGGGGCGCGATTTTGATTCCAGCCCCGGGCGACTAACTGTGTGGATTTTGCACATTCTCTCCATGCCTGCATGGGTTTCCGACAGGTGCTCCGGTTTCCACGCACAGTCCAAAGATGAGCAGGTTAGGTGAATCAGCCATGAGTTGTTTAAAAAAGGGAATAGAGATAATCCTCTTAACTACAGGCCTGTCAGTCTTCTGTCTGTGATGTGCAGATTATTGGAAAAGACGCTGAGAGACAGGATTTATGATTCCTTGGAAAACCACAGTTTGATTACAGAGAGTCAGCATGGCTTTGTAAGGGAAAGATCATGCCTCATAAATCTTAATGAATCCTTTGAGAATGTGACAAACGGCATTTATGGCACATTGGAAAAGTACAGAACATGGGATGGAGGGAAACCTGCCAGACTGGATACAGAATTCCTGGTCCATAGAAGACAAAGGGTGATGACAGACAGAACGCATTCAGCCTGGAGCTCGGTGACCAGTGGTTTTCTGCAGGGAGAGGTTACAGGACCTCTGGTCTTTGTGAGTTTATGAATGACTTGGATGTGTGAGTGGAAGATTTGGTTAGTAAGTTTGCTAATGACACGAAGGTTAGTGGAGTGGTGAATAGTGTGGAGGTTTGTTATAAGTTGCAACAGAACTTAGACAGAATGTAGAGCTGGGCAGAGAAGTGGCAGATGAAGTCAAATCTGGAAAAGTGTGAAGTGATTCACTTTGCTGAATACAGGGGTAAAGGCAGAATACTGGATAGTCTGGAGGAACAGATGGATCTTGGATTTCATGACCTGAGATCCGTCAAATTTGTCACCCAAGCTGATAATGTTGTTAATTAGGAATATGTTGTGTTGAGTATTAAAGCCATGAGGTTATGCTGAAGCTCTATAGAGCCCTGATTAGACCGCACTTAGAATATTGTGTTCAGTTCGGATCCCCTCATTACAGGAAGGATATGAAATCTTTAGAGAAGGTGAAGAGGAGATTTACCAGGATGCTGCCTGGACTGGAGTGCATGTCTTATGAAGGAACGTTGAGGGAGCTTCGGCTGTTCTTATTGGAGTGAAGAAGGGTGAGGGGTGACTTGGTAGAGGTGAACAAGATGGTGTGAGGCATAGAGAGAGTGATTAGTGAGAGACCTCTTTATCCCATGGCATACATGGTACAAGGGGCATAATTTTAAAGTGATTGGAGGGTGGGTAAGGGGATATTTCAGATCTAGGTTCTTTACACAGAGAGTGATGGATGGGTGTAACGGGACATTTAATAGATTCTTGGTTAGGCACATGGATAATAATAAAATCAAGTTTATGTAGGTTAGTTTGATCTTACAGTTGTGTAAAATGTTGGCATGGCATCATGGCCGAAGGGTATTATGCTGTCTCATTCTGTGTTCTATGATCTGTATGATAAACTGGATAATAAGCTCAGATCAATGTAAAAAGATATGGCATTCAGGAGGAGACAGTCAACTGGATACAAAATTGGCTTGATGGTCGGAAACATAGGGTGATGGGAGACATGTTGTTTTTCTGACTGGAGGCATGATACCAGCGGTGTAGTGGGTCCACTGTTGTTTGTCATTTGGATAAATGGTTTGGATGGGAATATTGGTTTCCTGGTAAATAAACTTCGTGGGTGATACTGACATTGGTGGTAAAGTGGACAGTGAAGAAGGTTATCTATGATACAACAGGATGAACAGTACTGCTGGGATAGTGGGCTGAAGAATAGCAGATAGAGTTTAATTAGATAAATGTGAAGTGTTCCATTTTGGTGAAACAAACCAGGGTGGGACTTGTACAGTTAATGTTCGGGCCCTGGGTGGTGTTGTCAGTCAGAGACACAAGGATGCAGGAACACAGTTCTTTTAAAGTTGCATCACAGGCAGGCAGGCTGGTGAAGCAGGCGTTTGGGATCGTTACCTTCATTGGTCAGAACATGGAGAGGAGGAGTTAGGATCCCCTGCTTGTATCTGTACAAGACATTGGCGAGTCCAAAGTAAATACATTGCTGATCAGTAGGAAGAGCCCATGAGGTTCACTTCCCTGCTTTCGGGAAGGACAACAAATATTCTCACCTGGTCTGGCCAACATGTGACTCCAGACCCACAACAATAGGGCTGACACGGAGCTGCCCTCAGGGCAATTCAGAGTCGGTTCAAAGAATGTTAGTCCAGGCAGTGACAACCACATCCCATAAATGAATATATACAAATATATATATATGTCCCTCCCTACTTCTGCAAACCCCTCCAGCTGCAACAATCCGTACTTAGTTCGAAACATTCTTCAGGTCGTGACCACTCTCTGTAACACTCTCACCACCTCCAACACCTTCACCTCTCCCTGTTCCTATTGTGACATTACACCCTCACAGGGATTCCTCTTCCAACTGCCCTCCTCCTGCTTGCAGACCCTTTACAACCCCTTTAAAACTTACTCCTAAAACACTCTCGCACTTCAGGATTTTAAGTACTTTGTGGTGATCTTCTCAGCTTCATAATATAATCTGATCCATTTTGTTCTGAGTGAGGGACAGGTTCACACCTGTTTCTTGTTGAGGTTTTGTCTGTTTCAATGGAATATCCTTTTGTTGAGTGATTTACACTGTTCCTTCAAATGTTTACCACTGTTCGTTTACGCACACACATGTTTCAGTCTGTTTAGCTTGTTTACCTTGGTCAGGTCTCCTCTCAAACTCATGTAATTGGCATTTTTGTTTTGTTTTTAGTCGTAGCTTATCCTTTCTGCAATTCACTTTAACATTTTATATTTCTTTAAAATGCACTTTATCACACTTTCCCACAGGATCTCTCCAGGTGATATGACTCATTCAGTAAGTTTCACCACACAACGTCGATCTGACATAGTTACATTCCTAGCCAGTTGCACAATGTGTTATTTAAAGAAACACAAAAAACATCTCCGAACTTCCCTTCCAATATCACTGTTGTCAGTGTGATTGTCAATATTATACGAATTTTGAAGTTTCACTGAATTGTCATTATGCCTTTGTTACAAATTCCAATGAGTTCCTGTTTAATGCAGTGATGAGCAATGAAATGCTGTTCAGCGGCCCACAACCGCCCTGCTGTTTGTGTCCATAGCAAGTAGTAGCCAGAATTTACATTCAGACTGACTCTACTTCATGATCTGAGGGCAAATGCTTTCTCTGCAATGCCTTTGTTATCCATTATTGTTAGCGTTGTCCACTTTGCCTGAGTTTGCACAAGGTGGTGAACCATTGAATATTTATGTCTACCTTTTTTCACCCTGTAACCACGTCACCCTGGTGTCTAACTCTCCTTTATCTCTGTGTCACAAATCCATCTACCTTATGGCAGAGACTTTGTCCATTCCACAAAAAAAAACATAATTTACTGTTTCCTATAATTTCCTGTAACACATTGATTCGTTGACGTACAGTTTTAGTTAAACTTGGTCCAATCCTGTTCCTTTCTGCTTGTCTTCAGCTTCATTCCCATGCTGTTCCAAAGTTTCACCTTTTCTATTTGGATATTGAAAGTTCCTTTCACCTGAACTCTGTCCCTGATCCTCTCTGTCATTTTAAAGCCCTGTCCGTAAACCTACCAACGTGATTGGCCACGATACTGGTCCCAGCACACTTCCAGCGGGACCATCCGAATGTTTTATTTTTAAACTCAGGTATGGGATGTTGGTGTCTCTGGCTGACCAGCCTTTCTTGCCCAGCCCTAGCTGCCCTTGAGCTGAGTAACTTGCTCGGCCATTTCAGATGCAAACACTTTGCTGTAGGGATGTCGTACAGACCACGTGAGAATGACCGATGTCCCCAAGTGTATTTTTCACGAACAAACATTGTTTTGGACATCAGCAATGATTTCGTACTTATTCATGGATTGTTAATTGCAATTTTTAAAAAATGATGATTGCAAATTCCACCATTTCTGATGTTGGGATTGAAACCTGCCTCCACTGAACATTGGATGAGCTTTTGGATACATGCTCTCGCAGTAATAACACGAGACCATCATTTCACCTGCTCAAAGGTTGCTCATTCATGAGCAGTGAAACCAGGGCATCAGGAACCTAAACCTGTTCTTCCTCCATGATTGCTTCGTTATGAAATCTTCCTGCCCTCTGGTGATATCAGTCAGACTCACTCCATGTGATATCCGTCACTGTGAGGGTCTAATTGCTGCCTCTGTCAGCGTCTCTCACTCTTGCAGCTACTGCGGATCCTGGGCCAATTGAATCTTCACTCCAGAGAGACGCAGCAGCACAGGCCAGGGATGGAGACAGGGTTTTTTTTCAGATCTCTGTTGGACTGAGTGCCATTCTCCATGTGTATCCCTCACGGGTTCAGTCTAATTTCCCAAAATGTATATTCCTCTGACTCCTGTAGGTATTAGGAAGGACCTGACTCAATAGAGTCAGCTGCTGGGTGTCTCGTCCATCGCCACATTGAAGATGGTTGATCAGCCAGGGAGACAAAGGGAAGGGAGATTTGGAGTCTTCAATAAATCCTGCAGTGAAGTAAGATCACTCACAGTGAACAGAGCAGAGAGCAAAGAGAGAGCTCCAAACATCGGCTAACAAAACATGACATAGATACAGTGCTGGAGGGGGAGCACAGTACAGACACACACCTGGCTCAATCAACAGCATTATAGTAAGTTCTGTTGTGCTAAGATTCACTACTCTGCAACACTATCTATGGCATGTTTTGGCGACTAGTGTCTTCAATAATTTGTAACTCATATAACAGTTCCTGTCCCGGTAACCTCCTCCCTTCCCTATACTCGCTCCACATATTTGAATTGAACTGCATTACAGACTACCATCCCTATAGCTGTAACTTTCTTCCGTGCCTTATCTCAGTAGTCTCCTCCTCCAATAACAGGAGACAGGGTCATGCAGCACGGAAGCGGTTCCTTCGATCCAACTAGTCCATGCTGACCAGAGTCGCTGAATGAGTCGCGTTTCCCTGCTTTTGTCCCATATCCCTTCAAACCTTCTCCTCTCCATGCACCTACTCAAATGTCTTTTACATGTTGTTATTGTACTTTCCCCTAAAACTTCTCCTGGAAACCCATTCCATACCTGCACCATACTCTGTGTGGAAAATCTTCTCCTCCAAACACTTTTAATTTTTTTTTCCTCTCCCATCTCCTACTTATGCCCTCCACAACACAGAACATAAGAACATGATAGTGTAGTACAGGCCCTTCGGTCCTCAATATGTGCCAACCTGTGGAGCCAATCTGAAGCCCATCTAACATTCCCTATTCCATTCTCATTCATATGCCTATCCAATGACTGTTGAAATGCCCTTAAAGTTGGCGAGTCTACCATTGTGACAGGCCATGCATTCCATGCCTGACAATTCTGAGCAAAGATTCTGGATTAGTGGTGCTGGAAGAGCACAGCAGTTCAGGCAGCATCCAAGGAGCAGCGAAATCGACATTCCGGGCAAAAGCCCTTCATCGGGAATAAAGGCAGAGAGCCTGAAGTGTGGAGAGATAAGCTAGTGGAGTGTGGGGGTGGGGAGAAAGTAGAATAGAGTACAATAGGTGAATGGGAGAGGGGATGATGGTGATAGGTCAGGGAGGAGAGAGTGGAGTGGATAGCTGGAAAAAGAGAAAGTCAGGTAGGACAAGTCCGGACAAGTCATGGGGTCAGTGCTGAGCTTGAAGTTTGGAAATAGAGTGAGGTGGGGGAAGGGGAAATGAGAAAACTGTTGAAGTCCACCTTGATGCCCTGGGGTTGAAGCGTTCCGAGGTGGAAGATGAGGCGTTCTTCCTCCAGGCGTCTGGTGGTGAGGGACCGGAGGTGAAGGAGGCCCAGGACCTCCATGTCCTCGGCAGAGTGGGAGGGGGAGTTGAAATGTTGGGCCACGAGGTAGTGTGGTTGATTGGTGCTGGTGTCCTGGAGATGTCCCCTAAAGCGCTCCTCTAGGAGGCGCCCAGTCTCCCCAATGTAGAGGAGACTGCATTGGGAGCAACGGATCCAATAAATGATATTAGTGGATGTTCAGGTAAAACTTTGATGGATGTGGAAGGCTCCATCAGGGCCTTGGATAGAGGTGAGGGAGGAGGTGTGGGCGCAGGTTTTACAGTTTCTGCGGTGGCAGGGGAAGGTGCCAAGATGGGAGGGTGTGTTGTAGGGGGGCGTGGACCTGACCAGGTAGTCACAGAGGGGACAGTCTTTGTGGAAGGCGGAAAGGGGTGCGGATGGAAGTATATCCCTGGTGCTGGGGTCTTTTTGGAGGTGGTGGAAATGTTGTCAGATGATTTGGTTTATGCGAAGCTTGGTAGGGTGGAAGGTGAGCACCAGGGGCGTTCTGTCCTTGTTACGTTTGGAGGGGTGAGTTCTGAGGTCGGAGGTGTGGAATGTGGATGAGATGCGTTGGAGGGCATCTTTAACTACGTGGGAAGGGAAATTGCGGTCTCTAAAGAAGGAGGCTATCTGTTGTGTTCTGTGGTGGAACTGGTCCTCCTGGGAGAAGATACGGTGGAGGCAGAGAAATTGGGAATACGATATGGCATTTTTGCAAGAGGTAGGGCGGGAAGAGGTGTAATCCAGGTAGCTGTGGAGGCGGTGGGTTTTTAAAAAATGTCAGTGTCAAGTCGGTCGTCATTAATGGAGATGGAGAGGTCCAGGGAGGGGAGGGAGGTGTCAGAGATGGCCCAGGTAAATTTAAGGCCAGGGTGGAATGTGTTGGTGAAGTCGATGAATTGTTCAACCTCCTCGCGGGAACACGAGGTGGCGCCAATGCAGTCATCAATGTAGCGGAGGAAGCGGTGGGGACTGGTGCCGGTGTAATGACGGAAGATCAACTGCTCTACGAAGCCAACAAAGAGACAGGCATAGCTGGGGCCCATACGTGTGCCCATGGCCGCTCCTTTGGACTGGAGGAAGTGGGAGGATTCAAAGGAGAAATTGTTGAGGGTGAGGATCAGTTCGGCCAAACGACTGGGAGTGTCGGTGGAAGGGTATTGTTGGGGATGTCTGGAGAGGGAAAACAAAACGGAAGGCTTGGAGACCCGGGTCATGGCGGATGGAGGTATAGAGGGATTGGATATCATTGGTGAAGATGAGGCGTTGGGGGCCGGGGAAACGGAAGTCGTGGAGGAGGTGGAGGGCGTGGGTGGTGTCTCGAACGTATGTGGGGCGTTCCTTGACTAGGGGGGATAGGACAGTGTTGAGATAGGTAAAACTGAGTTCAGTGGGGTAGGAACATAGAACATAGAACATAGAAGGATACAGCGCAGTACAGGCCCTTCGGCCCTCGATGTTGCGCCGACCGAATCCTACCTAACCTATACTAGCCCAATAACTTCCAAATGCCTATCCAATGCCCGCTTAAATGACCATAAAGAAGGAGAGTTCACCACTGATACGGGCAGGGCATTCCATGAACTCACAACCCGCTGTGTGAAGAATCTACCCCTAACATCTGTCCTATACCTACCACCCCTTAATTTAAAGCTATGTCCCCTAGTAACACCTGACTCCATTAGCGGTAAAAGGTTCTTAGTATCTACCCTATCTAAACCCCTAATCATCTTATACACTTCTATCAGATCTCCCCTAAACCTTCTCTTCTCCAATGAGAACAGCCCCAAGTGCCTCAGCCTTTCCTCATAAGATTTTCCTACCATTCCAGGCAACATCCTGGTAAACCTCCTCTGCACTCGTTCTAAAGCTTCCACATCCTTCCTATAGTATGGCGACCAAAACTGCACACAATACTCCAGATGAGGCCGCACCAGAGTCTTATACAACTGCAACATGACCTCAGGACTCCGGAACTCAATTCCTCTGCCAATAAAGCCCAGTACACCATATGCCTTCCTCACAGCACTATTTACCTGGGTGGCAACTTTCAGAGATCTGTGTACATGGACACCAAGATCCCTCTGCTCATCCACACTACCAAGTAGCCTACCATTAGCCCAGTAATCCATCATCTTGTTATTCCTACCAAAGTGAACGACTTCGCACTTAGCTACATTGAATTCCATTTGCCACATTTCCGCCCAGCTCTGCAACTTATCTATATCCCGCTGTAACCTACCACTTCCTTCCTCACTATCCACAACTCCACCGACTTTTGTGTCATCCGCAAACTTGCTTACCCAGCTTTCAAGTCCTTCCTCTAGATCATTTATAAAGATAACAAAAAGCAATAGTCCCAAAACAGATCCTTGTGGTACACCGCTAGTAACTGCGCTCCAAGATGAACATAATCCATCAACTACTACCCTCTGTCTCCTTCCAGCCAGCCAATTCCTAATCCAAACCTCTAATGTATCCTCAATGCCATACCTCCGAAGTTTTAGCATTAGCCTACCATGGGGAACCTTATCGAACGCCTTACTAAAATCCATATACACAACATCTACTGCTTTACCCTCATCCACTTCCTTGGTCACCTTCTCAAAGAACTCAATAAGGTTTGTGAGGCACGACCTGCCCTTCACAAAACCATGCTGGCTATCCCTGATCACGTTATTCCTACCCAGATGTTCATAAATCTTATCCCTTACCATTCTCTCTAAGACTTTGCCCACCACTGAAGTCAGACTCACTGGCCTATAGTTGCTAGGGCTATCCCTACTCCCTTTCTTGAACAATGGGACCACATTCGCTATCCTCCAGTCCTCTGGTACTATTCCTGTTGACAACGACGACATAAAAATCCAGGCCAATGGCTCTGCTATCTCCTCCCTAGCTTCCCATAGGATCCTGGGGTAAATGCCATCAGGCCCAGGAACATGCTGAGACAATGGGTCGACCAGGGTGGTCAGGCTTGTGGATCTTGAGAAAGCGGTAGGACGGGCAGTGCAGGGTTCCCGGACTATGCGGTTGGAAGCTGTGGGTCGGAGATCTCCTGAGGTGATGAGGTTCTGTATTGTCTGTGAGATGATGGTTTGGTGATGGGGGTGGGATCATGGTCTAGGGAGCAATAGGAAGAGGTGTCCTCGAGTTGGCGTATGGCTTCAGTAGTGTAGAGGTCAGTGCGCCAGACTACTATTCTGAGTATAGAACCTACCTCTGGCATCTGTCCCATATCTATTAATTAATATTAATTGCGACCTCAATATAAAGCTATTTGCCCTCGTGTTAGGCATCGTCATCCGAGGGAAAAGGCTCTCACTGTCCCAACCATGTCACCCTCTGTTTATCTTATATCTCTCAATTAATTGGCCTTAAACGCTTCTCTCAAACAAAAACAGATTCAAGTCCCTCAGCCTTCCTCATGACATCTTCCCTCCGTACCAGGTAACATCGTATTAAAACTCCTCAGAACCCTTTCCAAATGTTTTAACATTCTTCTTCTAATGCGGTGACCTGGACCATAGGCAACACTCCAAATGCAGCCGCACCAGAGTTTTGTACAGCTGCAGCATTATCTCATGGTTCCAAAACTCAATCCCTGTACCAATAAAAGCTCACGTGCTGTATGACTTCTTAACAACCCTATCAAACTGGGTGGCAACTTTCAGCGATCCATGTGCATGGACACAGTGATTTCTCTGCTCATCTGCAATATCAAGATCTGCTTTAACCACATCCACCTGTTTGGTCAGCTCAAAGAAGTCAACAAGGTTTATAAGGCAATACTTACTCTTCACAAAACCGTGCTGACTATCCCTCATCAACATATTCATCTCCAGATGATTAATAAATGCTAGTTTTTACAAGACTTTCCAACACTTTACCCAGAATCAAAGTAAGGCTCACAGCTCTATAATTACCAGGGTTGTTTCTATTCCCCTTCTTGGTCAAGGAGACAACATTTGCAGTCGTCCAGCCTTCTGACACTATTCCTGAAGGCAATGATGACATAAAGATCAAAGCCAGAGGCTCAGCAATCTCCTTACTGGCCTCCCAGAGATGCCAACAATAAATCCCATCCGGCCCAAGGGACCTTTTGTTGTCACTTTCCAGAACTGCTGACACCTTATCCTTCTGCAGTTCAATCCCATCTAGTTATGGACTCCACTTCCCTGGGGTAAAGACGTTGCCTACCTGTAATGCCTCATGGTTTTATAAACCTTTATAAGGTCACCCCTCAGACACCTACACCCGGTGGAAATATGAAGGACAATGATATAAATATTTCTGCTCGCGTCCCTGCTACTACTTTGACACAATGTTCTGGTATACACTTGTTCAGGACATAGGGCTTTCTCTACCTTTGTGTTCTAAGACCTCCAGCACCACCTCTTCTGTAATGGGGACTCTTTACAAGCCATCACTGTTTCTTTCCCTTTGTTTCCTAGTCTTTGTTCACAGTACGTTCTGACATGAAACGCTCATTTAGGCTCTCTCCCATCTCCTGTGGTTCGACACTTGGATGGCCTCACTGATCACTGAGGAGCCCTCGTGTCTCTCCAGTTGCTTTTTTGTACTTGTGTGCTGTAGAAAATTCTTCGCATTCTACTTAAACTTATCTGCCAAATCTATCTCATTACCCCATGTATTTTTCCAGCTTATCCAGCCTCTCCGTTTCTGTCAAACCCTCCAGGATCAGTAACATCTTCGTCAATCTTTGCTCCATTTGCCGTTTCAGGAAATGTTTCCCAGATCAGGATGATCAGAATTCTATGCAGCGTTCCAAAGTTGTGCTGACTATCCCTAATCAATCCTTGTCGTTGCAAATGTATGTAACTCCTGTCCTGCAGAATCGCTTCCAACAAATTCTGCATCGCTGACATCAAACTAATTGGTGTTGATGTCCCTGAATTTCCCTTGCAGCCTTTCCTAAACACTGGCACAACCTTAGCCACCCTCCAGGCTTCCAGCTCATCACCCATGGCTCTCAGGGATAGAAATATCTCTTTATGGGGCCCCACAATTTCTTCCTGAGCTTCCCGCAATATCCGGGATATACTTGATTAGTTCCCAAGGATTTGTCCATCTTATATGCATTTTAGAACCTTCAGTACCTCCTGTTCTGTTAAGTGGAGTCTTTTGAAGACATCACTCTTCCTTATTCCCTGACTTACCCAGTATTTCTCCAAGTTAAGTTCAAACGTGAAATTTTTGTTCAGGATCTCACCCATCTCCTGTGTTTCCACACTTGGATGGCCCCATTCGTCGTCAAGGGGCTATATTCTTCCTCTAGTTAATCTCCTGAAGAATATACTTGAAGAATCTCTTTGGATTTTCCTCAGCCTGATCTACCAATGCTTTTTGTGGTCCACTTTGTGCCATCCTGATTTCCCTCTTAAGTGAATTACTCCACCCGCTATGTTCTTCAATGGATTCCCTTAATCCAGATGCCTATATGTGACACGTGCCCCTTTTTGTTGACCAGAGTCTCAATACCCCCTGTCATCCAGTGTATCCCACATGTGTCAGCATTGTCCTTCACACTAACAGAAATATGGTGTCCCTGAACTCCCATTTTATCTCTCTTTTGAAGGCTTCCCACCTGCCTGACATCCCTTTATTGCAAATAGCCTCCACAATCAATTGCCAAAGCTCTTCACTAATACGTTCTGGAGTACAGCAAGACGAATTTTGATCTTTGGCTTGTGGACCAGGCTTATGCTTTTCCATTGCTATTTTCAAACTAATACTATTGTGCTCACTTTGCCAAAGTGTAGCCCCAGTCCCTTTCCCTACCTGGTCCCCAAGGGGAGGTCAGGTTTTACCCCTTCCTGCAGTCCAACCATTTACATTCTGACAGAGACATTTTTCTTGTACATGCCTAACAAATTCCATTCATTCAAGCTCTGAGCACTCTGGCATTCCCAAATAGGTTTGGAAAGCTAAAATCCCTGACCATTCCAACCCTATCATTCTTACAGATATCTGAGATCTCCCGACATATTTGCTGCTCAAAATCTCGCTGACTGTTGGGCGCCTGTAGTACAGTCATATCAAACTGATGGCCCATTCCCATTTCTCAATTGCACTATTATCGCTTCAATGGGCGTTCCCCAGGAATATCCTTTCTAAGTGCTGCAGTGATATTTCACTGATCGAAAACTCTACCCCCTCCTCTCTCACCTCCTGTTCTATCCTTCCTATGCACTCTGTACCCTGGAACATTGAGCTCCCTCTCCTGTCCCACTCTCAGCTGTGTTTCTGCCATATCTATGGTATTCCAGTCCCATGTTCTCATCCATGCGCCGGCTTCATTTTCCTTAATTGTTAGGCCTTTTATTAAATTGGATTAATTTCAAAATAAATCAGCTTTCCCTCATTGTCTGCTGTGCTCTTTCCTGATGTTTCTACTTAAGTTCCTGTCTTGAAATTCTGTCCCAACCTCTACCTTCAGACTGCAGCCTGGCACCATCCACCTCACTATGGACAACACCCTCACCTTTCATGTCATTTGCAAACCTACTAATGATACCTTCTGCTTTCACATCAGAGTGATGAATGTATATAATAAACAGCAATGGCTCCCGCACAGATCCCTGTGGTACACCTGTTGTTGAAAGAATTTCAGTCGTAAAACAGCCCTCCACCAGTTGTGGATCCTGTTTGCCAAATTGCCTTGGATCCCATTGATCTGTTGGACCAGCCTTCTCTATTGGACCTTGTCAAACGATGTAATGAACTCCATGTAACCCACATCATCTGCACGGCCCTCATCAAAATCCTCAATCGTAATTTCAATTAAAAATCTCAGCTGAATTTGGGAAAGGATCTTACTCTACCAAATCTATTATGAGTATCCCTAATCGATCTCTGCCTTTCCAAATTTTGATTCATTCTGTTCCTCAGAATTGTTCCCAAAAATTTCCCTCCCCACTGCTATCAGACTCTCTGCTCTGTAATTATCTGGCCTATCCCTGCTGCCCTTCTTGAACAAAGGAACCACATTAGCGATCCTCCAGTCATTCAGCACTTTTCTTGTGGACAGCAAAGTGTTAAATGTATCCACCAGGGCCCTGGCAATCCTTACCTCCCATAGCAGCCTGGGATATATTTCATTGGGCACTGGGGATTTCTCCACCTTTTAAGCCTTTGAAAACATTTAATACCTCCTCCTTAGTGATCTTAATATGTTTGAGAACCTCACCATCCCAACTGAAATCTCTGGCTACAATGTCTCGCTCCTGTGTGAATACAGATGGGAAGCATTCATTGAAGATCTCACCTACTTCTTCTGGTTCCATGCACCGAATGTCCCTTTGATTTCTTACTTTCCCCAGTAATTCTGTTATTCTAACTATACTGCTAAAATACCTTGTGGCTTTTCCTTAACACTATCTACCAAGGATGTTTAATAGCCATTGTTTGTCCTTCATTTTTAAGGAGTCCCCTTGCACACTCTCTATACTTTCGAATGAATTCTCACTGTATCACTTTAACATAACACATTTGACAAATTCCACCCCATACAGGACTTTAACACTCTGGATGGTCCAGTCAATACAGGGGAAGTTAAAATCTCAAACCAATACTATTCTATTATTTCTATAGGTACCCGCAACCTCCCTTCACATCTGCTCCTCTAGTACCCGCTGGCTATTTAGGGGTCCAGAACACCATCCCTGCAGATTGACCATCCTCTTTTTGTTTCTAACTTCTAACCATATGACGTCATTTGATCACCCCGAAAGAATATCCTCTCTAAGCACGGTTGTTATGTCCTCCCTTCACAATAAGGCAGCTGCCCCTCCTCACTTACTTGTCCTTCTGTCACGCCTGTACCATCTGTATCCTGGAACACTGAGCTGCCAGTCCTGCCCTTCTCTCAGCCATGTCTCTGTTATGGCTATAATATCACAGTCCCCAGAGCCAATCAATGCTCTGAGCTCGTCTGCCTTACCAGTCAGACCTCGTGTGTTGAAACAAATGGCCTTTAAACCAGAAGTCTTTTCCCTCCCTATACAGTGCCCCGGATATCCTGGATAGGAAACTTGCTCTCGATGGCTGATGTCTTTTCCCCTGACTGATTGATGGTACCTCTCTTACTCAGAGTCCAAACCCCTGCCAAACTAATTTAAACCCTCCAGGGTAAGACAAGCAAATCTCCACCCTGGGATACTGGTGCCCTTCTGGTTCAAGTCAACGCACCCGCTTTCAAAGTCCAGGTGATCATTCTGAAAGATGAAAACTTAAACAAAATTTGTTTGGTATTACATTCCATCACACTGCAATCCTGTTGCTATAAATTCTGTGCCTGATTATTGTGTTCGACAACCACCTGATGAAGCAGCACTATGAAATCCAGTGCCTCCAAATAAACCCGCTGGACTGTAAGCTGGTGTAGTATGATTTTTAACGTTGTCCATCCCAGTACAACACCAGCTCCTCCACATCATGCACCCATCCACTGGGTAGTCTGTTTGAAGGAAAAGAAATGACTGGCAAATGGGAGGCTTTTAGAAGTGTGATCTCAAGAATCCAATATGTCCCTGTTAGAGTGAAGGGAAAAGCTGGCAGGTTTAGGGATCCCTGGCTGATGGGGGATATTGAGGCTCTGTTCAAGAAAGAGAAGGCTTCACACATTGTCTTCAATGTTTCCGTATCTACGTAACCTCTTCCAGTCCTAAAGACACTATCGCTCGGTGAAGACATAACAATCCTCTCTGGTCCCTGCAGCACTCCCGATCTGTGTGACCCATTGAAAGCCTGTGATTCTCCCGATACAGTTTTGACAAGACTCAATCTCTGTGTAACAACATCCCATCGCTAACACCCAAACTTTCAATGTAAACCCCTCCTGTATCTCCATCCATTTACTCATCTCCATAACCTTCTTCAGCTCTTACATCCCTACCTGTGTAAACTCACCCTCCCCTACAACCCTTTCCACTTTGACCAAACTGGAGGAGGTTACTAATGCTTCCTTATCTGTGAAACTGTCTCCAACCAAAATTGTTGCCCTTCTGGATAAATCTGTCAGACTCCACACCCTTCATATCTAAATAATCTGCAGAAGTAAAACTTCTTATATCTATAAACATCTTCAGTCATGACTACCCTCCAGTCTATACAACCCGCTTTATCTCTGACATCTGCTCCATTCACCGAAAATCCTCCCTGTCTGTGTAAACCGTTCCATCCTACTAACACCCTTCTGCCTGTAAACTGCTCCATCCCTTCCAACCTCTCCAGCTTCATCAACACATGTAGACCGTACAGCTATCCATATTTCTGTAACACCCTGTGTTTCCATGTGCTCCCTGTTTAACCACCTCCAGTCCCCACAACCCTCCCAGTCTGTGTTGTTTTCTCCATATCAGACTATTGCTGTCTCTGTTACCTCTGACAATCCTCATAAACCTCTCTAATATATCTATTCATTCAGATCTCATCCTCTTCAGCCTCCTGAAACCTCTCCCTGCCATTGTAACCCTCCCTATTTAGAACATCGAACAGTACAGCACAGTACAGGTCCTTTAGCCCTCAATGTTGTGTCAATCTTTTATCCTACTATAAGATCAATCTAACCTGCAGACCATTGAAAGAACGAAGAAAATCACAGCACAGGAACAGGCTATTCTGCCCGCTAAGCCTCCGCTGATCCAGATTCTCTGTCTAAACCTGTCGCCTATTCCGTCGCCTATTTGCTGAGGATCTGTACCACTTTGCTCCCTACCCATTCGTGCATCTATCTGGATATATCTTAACTGACGTTATAATTCCCATCTGTACCATCTCCGCTGGCAAAGTGTTCCAGGCCCCCATCACTCTCTGCGTAAAGATATTTCCACACATTTCTGTCCTAAACCTTTCCATCTCACTGTGAACTCGTGACCCCGAGTAATTGAGTTCCACACTTGGGGTAGCAGGGGGAAAATGCTTCTTGCTAACCACCTTGTCTATACATCCCATGATTTTGCAGACCTCAATCAGGTCCCCAGTGAACCTTCGTCTATCTAATGAAAATAATCCAAAACTATTCAATTTCTCTTTATTGCTAGCGCCCTCTATACCAGGCAACATCCTGGTGAACCTGCTCTGCACTCTCTCCAAAGTAGGCACATCCTTTTGGTAATGTGGAGACCAGGACCGTACGTAATATGACCTGCTAACTCGTGTACTTAATACCACATCCGTTGAAGGAAAGGATGCCGTATGCCGCCTTGACCACTTTACTGACCTGCGTAACCACCTTCAAGGAACAATGGATCCGAATACCCAGATCTTAATTTTCCCCAGGACCTTCCCATTTACTGTATAATTCACTTTGAATTGGCTCTTCCGAAATGCATCACCTCACATTTGCCCAGATTGAACTCCATCTGCCATTTCTCTGCCCGCCACTCCAATCTATCTATATTCTGCTGTATTATCTGACATTCGCCTTCATTGTCTGCTACTCCACCAATCTTAGTGTCATTTTCAAACTTGCTAATCAAGGAACTGATACCTTCCTCCAAGTCTACCAACATTCAGCTCCTCACCACCTCCCTCCCCCTTTGCAGGGGAAGGATCCTGACCCTAACAACCACGAGAGACTGACTGACTGTGACCAAGCTCCCAGACTGGGATCTGAGACTCCCCTTGACTCCCTGTGCCAGGCACCGTGACTGACTGTGGACAATGATAGCAAGCTCCCTGGGTTTGTGTTTGCACTAAACGCCAAGACAATACAGCAGGCGGGTGAGCCTGGTAGCTCTAGCTGAGGAGTAACACTGCTAAAGGCAAGTTGAGATGAGGCAATAATTATGTGAGCATTCAAGTCAGCTCAATGTGAATATGTACAAACACGGAGTGAGCAGCCCAGAGGGACAGTCCATGAGTTGGATGTGTATCCCTGAGCACAGTGTCCTTGCAGCAGCATTGAATGTGTACAAACACGGAGTGAGCAGTCCAGAGGGACAGGCCATGACCTGGGTGTGTCCCTGAGCACAGTGTCCTTGCAGCAGCATTGCAATGAGAGCTGTCAGTGCACCCTGAGCTGCAGCATTGAAGTGCAGAAGCGTACTGTCAGTAGGTCGGAGATCTGCTGGGATGGCATGGTGAGGCTGACATATGTCAGATGTCAACATTCGAGGATATGTAATACATTCAGCTTTGGTCTGTGCAGTGTCCCCTGAGACGCTGGTGTCCAAGACAGAAGGCCACAGGAGCAAGGGTCATGATGGCGTCACCAGATACCAGCATTCATGTCAAATTGTCCATATTGAGTTTCCCCACAGTGGGAGGAAGGACATGAACCTCAAAATTAATAAGTAGAGATCTGCATGAATGTGGCTGCTGATCATCAGGAGTTATTCAATCAGCAATTGGCCACTATCTTGCTGAAATCTTGTCTTGAACTGTACAGCACAGGAACAGGCCTGCCAGCCCACTAAGTTGTACTGATACTTGTGCCTTTAGAAGTTATAAAATGTTGTATATCATTATATTCCCTGCTAACTCATGTATATGTCAAGATACCATCATTGCTGTTGTATCTTCTTTTACAGCCTCCTCCATCAGTGCATTCCAGGCACTTTCTCATTCTGTTGGAACAGAGCAAAAAAAAAACTTGCTTCTCATATCTCCTTTAAACTTTCCCCCATTTACCTAAAACTTATGCCCCCTAGCAATTAATATTTCTACTCTGGGGAATAAAAAGACTCCAACTGTCTATTCTATCCACACCTCTCATAATTTTGTAAACCTGTAACAGGTTCCACTTAAGTCTAATATCCTCCAAACCAGACAACATCCTAGTAAACGGTTTTCAAACCCTCTCCAATACCTCGACATCCCTTTGCTGATCTGGTAATAAGTCCTGCTCACAATATTCTAAATGATGCCGAAATATAGTTCTATCCAGCTGTAACATGTAACAATGTTTTCCTGTGTTGCTACTTTCAGGGAACCATGGGCCGATATGCCCAGATGCCTTCAATGTTGAAACTACTTAGAGGTCTTTCATTTATTGTATATTTCTCTCCTGCAGCAGACTTTCTCAACGTATCAACTCGCAATTGCTTATTTTAAACTACATCTGCTTTTTTTGCATCCAAGTCTCCAGCCCACGTATATCCTACTGCATCATCTGCCAATCATCCTGACAATCCGCAAATCCCCCAATCTATTCACGAATATCCAGACCGAAACAAAACACCCTTCCACCACTACTGACTGCTATGACCAAGTAGTTCTCTGTCTATGTTACTGACTGACCGCTGATCCTATTTCTCATCACCTTCTGTATGACCCTGCTGTAAGGAACCAAACCAAAGGCCTTGCAGAGGTTCAGGTGGCCAACATCCAGCTCCATGCCCTCATCAATCACTTTTGTCACTTTCTCAAAATATTCAATCACATGTTTGAGACAAAATTTTCCCCACACAAAGCCATGTTGCCCATCATGAATAAGTCCATATTTTTCCAATTGTGAGTCAGTCCTATCACTAAGAATCTCCAATATTTTCCGTACCACTGATGTAAGGCTCACCGAGCTGAAATTTTTGAAATTATCCGTGATGCCCTTCTTCTACCAAGGAGCAACGTTGGCTTTTTTCCAGTTCTCTGCAACCTCTGCTGTCACTGAAGCACAAACCAAGTGTGTGCACAAAGTCTCAGCAATTTGCTCCCTCGATCTCCTCAGTATTCTGGGATTATTCCCATCATATCATGGAGACTTGTCGACCTTTATATTTTTCAAAACACCCAATGCAGCCTCCATTTTTACTATCAAAATGACACCGGATATCAGCATATCCATCTCTTGACTCACCACCCACCATGTCCTCCTCCTTTGTGATTACCAATACAAAGCATTTATTAAGGACTTCACTCCCTTCCTCCAGCTCCATGCATTAATTCCCTCCTTTGTCCTTGATCGGGCGTACTCTTTCCTTGGCTACTCTCTTCCTCCTGATAAACTACTTTGGCATTTTCCTTAATCCTGTTTTATAAAGCCATATCATCATGCTTTTTCATCCTCCCAAATCGTTTTCTTTAAGTTTTTCCTGTCTTTTATCGTGTTTTTCGAGGCTTCTGAGTGTCTTCAGTTCCCAAGCTCTTAGATGTGCTTCGTTTTTCTTTTTGACTGAACTGACAATTTCTCTTGTCATTAAACTTTCCCAAATCTTGCCATCCTTACCACCCTGTCTCCATGACCAGACCTCACATCCTGGCATATAGTAACATTGAGAAGGGTCTGGTGGACTTCTCAGACAACTCTCCCAGATTAATCACAATAGCCCACATTGTTGAGGTCCTTTAAGCTTTAATTGAAACTCAGAACTATATACAAACCTTCAACAGTTTCTATTGCTTGCCTTTTATATTCCTTATTTTACTTTTCCTTCTCTGGTCTGAAAAGAAATCTGCTAAAGATGACTTGATATTTCTTGACAGCATCATTTCACAAACACTGTTTGCTTTCTAATTTCATTTTGGATCTCATCCCTCCACATTCCGCATTCCTCTCGACATTCTGGAGTATTAAGTTCCCGTTGTGTGATGTAAGGTTTCCTGTTCTGTCTTTGTATTCCTAGATTTCAAGGGAGCTCTGGATTTAGCTGCCTAACCATTTTCACTTTGGAAGCACATTTTCTTAGAACCACTTTAATCTCCTCTCAGACAACCTGCCAATGTTCTCATTCTGATTTATCTTCTAGTTACTTGTTTCTGTTTACTTGAAGAAGTAAGTTTAGACAGTGTCTTTTTAGTCTAGCTTTGTCCTTTACAATACTTATGTTAAAATCAAATGAATTATGATTACTATTCCCTACTTGTTGTCCTTTTCTTTCCAACTGGCAGTGGTAATGACTGCGGATGGTGCTAACTGAGGAAATGTCAATGTACTCATACCTGCTGCTGAGTGTAGGTGGTGGAGGGAGCGAGTCGTTGTGGGTGGGGACTATTTATTTCGGCTGCTTGGTCTTTAATCGTGTCAAACTTTCTGAGTACTTCTGGAGTTGCACTCATCAAACACGTGGAGATTATTTGATCATATTCCTGACTTGAACCTTGGAGATTTTGGCCATACTTTGGCAAGGCAGAAGAAAAGTTACTTGCTGCAGGGTTCCTAACTTCTGATCTGATGTTCTCACCGTAGCAGGGAAATGGTCTTGGATTAACCTGAGAATGTTAGTGCCAATGGATTCAGCAATGGTACCGTCTTTGAATGTTGAATGCCGATGATGAGATGGTTTCTGATGGTCATTGTCTGACATTTGTGTGGCATAGATGTTACTTGTCACTTGTCAGCCCCGAAGACTGGCTGCTGTCCAAGTCTTGCTGCATTTGGACTTACTTTTGTGATCTGAGGAGGTGGGAATTATAAACTCATAAGCCAACCTAATCACATCTGACCGTATGAAGGGGTGAGCTTGCAGATAGCTGGTTTTCCAAGTCCCTGCTGCCTTTGTTCTTCTAGATGGCAGTGAGTTTAGAAGGTACTGTCCAATAAGCCTTGGAGCAGTGAGTCTTGTAGATGGTATACAATGCTATTGCTGCGCATCAGTGGGATATGGATGGATGGTCGTGGAAGTGATAATTATTAAATTGGCTGGAATTTCACCTTAAGTTACGTTGCACAAATAACCATCACGGGTTTTGGGGAGTTAATAGGTGAATTCCTAACATCTGACCTGCTCTTAAAGGCAATGTTATTAATATGGCTATCCCAGGGCAATTCCGAGTCAATGATGGCACCCAGGATGCTGACAGACACCTTGTTGGGGACTCAATGATGGGAATGCTGTTGAAAATCAAAGAATCATTGTTTGAGTCTTTATTGTTACATTTATCGAATGTTTGAGTGTCGTGAACATTACTTGCTGTTTGTCAGGCAAAATCCGGATGTTTTCCAGGTCTTGTTGCAATTCAGCATGGCCTGTTTTAGGAATGGTATAATCAGTGACCATTCCCCCATCTGACCTTATGGTGGAGAGAGGGTCATTGCAGCAGCTGGAAGTGGTTGAGCCTCAGACACTCTGTTTCCTGAGGAATGGCTGCAGAGCTTTCCTGGAGTTCCAGTTACTCACACTGACAACAGGCATTATTGTTGCTGGGGATAATTACTCACACTGACGACTGGCATTATTGTTGCTGGCGATAATTACTCACACTGACAACAGACATTATTGTTGCTGGGGATAATTACTCACATTGACAACAGGCATTATTGTTGCTGGGGATAATTACTCACACTGACAACAGGCATTATTGTTGCTGGGGTTAATTACTCACACTGACGACTGGCATTATTGTTGCTGGGGTTAATTACTCACACTGACAACAGACATTATTGTTGCTGGGGATAATTACTCACATTGACAACAGGCATTATTGTTGCTGGGGATAATTACTCACACTGACAACAGGCATTATTGTTGCTGGGAATAATTCCAACCAGGAGAGTACTTGCCCCAGATTCTGATTAACTATAGTTTTACTCGGACTTCTATTTTCACACCCTGTTAAATGGTGACTCAGTGTTAAGAGTAATTACTCTCACTGCCCCTTTGGATTTCCACTCTGTTAAACTGAGATTGTAGTGGGTTCAGGATCTGAGTGAGCCTGACAGGACACTACCTGAATGACACTGAGCAGATTATTGCTGATTGATCCCATTATTGCTGACATCTTCCATCACATTTCCACGGTGGACCGTACACTGATGGGTCAGTGACTGGCTGCAATGCAAAGGCCCTGCTTTTTGTTCACAGGCCACACTCGGGCAGTTTATCACATTGTTGGGAGGTGTCAGTGTTCTTGCTGGCATGGAACAGCTTGGCTAGAGATGTAGCAATCTCTGGAGTTAAATCACAGTTTACAGTGTCCCAGCAATTTCTTGACATTGTGTGGAATGAATCGAATTGTCTGGAGATTGGGGTCAGTGATACTGGGGCCTACTGAAGGGGCCTGACATGGATCATCTGCTCAGCCCGCCTGGCTGGAAGTTGTTACAGATGCAGCAGCTTTATTTTATTCCTGATGTGCTGAGCTCTGTCCATCACTTGCTGCTGGTGCTGTCAGAATACAAGTTGTCCCGTTTTGCAGCAGAAGGCAGTAAGAGTTTCACCAGGTTGCCCCTCGTCTCTAGGTCTGCTCCCAGCATGTTCTTCTGCACTCATCACTGACCCAGTTACTGTAGAGTGGAAGATATATTGGGCCGAGACGGTTACTGTAGAGTGGGGTGGGGGGTGGGGGAATGTTGGGCGGTGATGGTTACTGTACAGTGGGAGGTATGTCGGGCCGTGACGGTTACTGTACAGAGGGAGGTATGTCGGGCCATGACGGTTACTGTACAGTGGGTGGTACGTCGGGCCGTGACGGTTACTGTACAGTGGGAGGTATGTGGGGCCATGATGGTTACTGTACAGTGGGAGGTATGTGGGGCCGTGATGGTTACTGTACAGTGGGAGGTATGTTGGGCTGTGATGGTTACTGTATAGTGGGAGGGGAGTCGGTCCATGATGGTTACTGTCCAGTGGGGAGTATGTCGGGCCGTGACGGTTACTGTACAGTGGGAGGTATGTATGGCTGTGAGGTTACAGACCGTATGAGCTGTACAGAGTATGGTTCTGCTGCTGCCGATGGCCCTCTGCCACACATGGCTGCATCATCTTTAATTATTCAATCTGTGTAAACTCTGTCCAATTCAGTACTCAAGGGGCTACATATCATGGTAAGGAGGGTCTGCAAAATGTGAAGATAGCCATTGCGCAGTGACCATTCTTACTGATATATGAAATGGCGAGGTGTATCTTCAGCAGGCAGATCGGTGACAATGTGGTCAATGATATGTTTCCCTTTTATTGGTTCCACCATAACCTGCCACAGAGCAGTCTAGCAGCCACAGGATCCAGCATCAATGCTGAGCATTATCATTAGATTCGATTCGCTACAGGATGGGAACTGGCCCTTTTGTCCAACCAGTCCACACCGGCCGTCCGAAGAGCAACACACACCTCTCTGACTAATGCACTGACCACTATGGGCAGTTTACCATGGCCAATTCACCAGAGCTGCACATCTTTGGACTGTGGGAGGAAATCCACGCAGACACACAGAGAGTGTGCAAACTCCACACAGGTTGCCCGATCTGGAATCAAACCTGGGACCCTGGTGCTATAAGGCAGCAGTGCTAACCAATGAGGCACCATGCCGCCCTATATTGTCTATATACCAAGGAGCTGTCCCCCTCTGCCTGGCTGTGTCCTGTCAGTGGGACAGAACCTACCAGAGAGGGTGGTGGTGTTGTCTGGGACATAGTCCTGTTCACAGAATCCTGCTTTACAGACAATATCTGACTGTTGCTTGATTAATCTGTGGGAAATATATACCAGGTCAGTTTAACATTTTCTGTAATGAAGGGTTATATCGCTTTATTTCTTACATATTTTAAAATAAACCAAGCATAATTGTTTTTCAGTTGAAAACAACTGAAGTGAGAAATAATTGAATTACCAGAACGCACACCTAACTATTACACAACTCAGTGACTGTAGTAAAAAGCTGATTCATGTTCAGATCAGTGAACACACCATCTTGCTGGCAGCAAAGCAGTTGAAAATGACTTTGAGGAAAAGCCTGAATTCAGACATAGTGTTACTGGCCCTCACCATGACCTCCAAAGCACTGGCCATCTCCAAAATCTGTCCAGTGAGCTTCCAAACTGGAGCTGGGCAGCTACTCACACAATCCCTCACAATAGACTGTTCGAGATACAGCTGAACAACAGGGAGATGTGTGTGGGGTAGACTGGTCAATGGACTAGCACATGGCGCTGGTCCAGACGCAGTTCAATGTTTATAACAACGACCTGTAAACAGCGATGTCTTGCAAGTATATCACTTCTTGTGTGCCACCTAAACTCTGTAATTCTGAACCTCGTGCCCGATCCTGAATGAAGGTGTTATAAAGGGGCTCCTGCAGCACATGGCATCTTACATTGAATCCCTCATAAACCATATCCAGTGCCCCACAATGTCAGTATCCAAACAGAATTGTACAGCTCCATTGATAGCCAGCATGATCCCAGCCCAACATCCTTGTGTGTGACTTGAGCTGGAAATCTCTGTGTAAATGTTTGCAGCATGATTCTAACTGTTAATAGCCATTATGTAAAGTCTCTTTACTGAAGGTCCGATATCCTTTCATACTACGAACCTTTAGATGGTCCAATAAGCACAAAATCACCAATTTATTCAGTACACTGTTATAACAACAATATGATGAAACTTCACAGTAAGTAGCATTGAAATGATGAGTCTCATTGCCACACCCAAGACCACATTATTATTAAGTACAAGGACTTTGAAAATATACAATTGCTTTCCCTTGTGTTAATATTGTTAACTAATAGTCGATTCTCCTGTTACTCAGATGCTGCCTGAACGTCTGAGTTTTTTTTTCAGAACCACATTTTTTGAATCTCCAGCATCTGCAGTCCTCACTTTCTCCCTGCTAATATTCACTCATAATCATTTTCATGGCAAAAGTATCACTGTGTGTTGAAAAAATGTTCCAGTCAGATATGAGTGCATTTTCAGTTGCTTCTGTCTATCTCAGTGCTCAGTATTGTTGGACGAGAATGCCAGTGTCTGTGATGCTCAGTATGGAGGCCATGCCTCTGAGAGACTGATAGATTGTTTCAAAGAGCATATCCATTCAACTGTTCACAACAAGCAAAGTACTGTCTGGACCATCCAGCCAAGCTCACAAAACCCAAAACACAGTGTCCTGTATTTTTTATGTTACTTTATTCATGAAATGTGATTGGGACGGCATTTATTGATAGATAAGGAACGGCAATATACTTCCCAATCAGGATGGTAGATGGCTTGGAACAGAACTTTAACATAGTGGGGTCCCGTGTATCTGCTTTCCTTATACTTTTTGATGGTTGGGGGTTCAGAGGTACGTTGTAAGGAGCCTTGGTAAATTTCTGCAGAGCACCGAGTTGATGTCAGGTATTGCTGATTCTGAACGTCATTGGATGAGGGTTGAAGCTGCACTCACACAGACAAATGGAAGCATTTAATCACACACACTTAGCAATAGGGGACAAGCTTTCGGAAATTTTGAGGTGAGTTATTCCTGCAGAATTTCTAGCCCCTGACATATTCTTGTAGGCAATGAATTTGTTTGCGTCAAAATGTGTCACTGGAATAGCGCAACAGGTCAGGCGGCATCTGAGGTACAGGAGAGTCAATGTTTTAGCATAAACCCTTCACAGGAATAGGTAATGTAATCATATGGTCAGTCCAGTTCGGGCTAACGATAATCCCCGCGATATTGCTTGGTGTGTGTTCAGTTATGGTGGTGGCATTGAAGGTTAGTGGATGTGTTTCAATCTTCCATTGTTAGAAGTAATCGTTGTCTGGCACATGTGTAATGGAAATGGTATGTCACTGTAAAGCACACACCTGCATATTTCCAAGTCCTGGTACATTTCGACAAGGACTGCTTCAGTATCTGAGTAAATCACGAATGGTGTTGAACACTGTCCAATCATTGGCAAACATCCTCATTTGTGATTTTACAGTCATTTATGAAGCAGCTGAAAATTATTGGGCCTAGGGCAGAGAGCACTCTTGCAGCTCACTGATGCTGTCCCTTTCTCTGAGCTAGGAAGCTGGCTTCTAGTTCCACCTGCTCCAGAGGTGTCTAACAACATATCTGAATGGAATAATATTATAATATCTACCACAAGGAGCTCAGTGAGGACTTAGTTACCTCAATCAGTTCGACGGCTGGTTTGTAATACAGATTAATATAAACAGTGTGGGTTCAATTCTTCACTGAGTGGGGTGACTGAAAAGGGTTGTTCTATTCAACCTCTCCCTTGCTTGAGGCATGATGACTGTCCAGTTAAACTACCACCAGTCGTCTCTGTCGAATGAGAGAGCAGCCCTATCATCCTGTAGGAGTATGGTGACTTACCATTCCATTTCTGATCTACAGGCTTACCCAGAAACCCCGCCCCTGGGGAACTGCGGCGGACCTTTCCTGGTGCTAAGATGGCTGCTCTCCTCCAACCCCAGCAACCTTCCTTTGTACCAGGTATAACTTCAGCCAGTGCAAACAATTCCTATTTGCTCCAGTTTTGCCATTAATCCTGGATACGACACTTGGTCAAATGCAATTATGATGATGTTAAATGCAGTCACTGTTGCCTCACCTCTAGAATTGAGCTGTGTGGCCTCTTGTTGTACATCGTTAAACCAAGGCTCTAATGAGCCCAAGGGATGAGAACCCAAACTGAGCTTCAGGCAGCAGGTTGGTGCTGAGGAAGTGCTGCTTGATCCCACTGTGGACCACATCTTCCATCCCTTTATTAATAATAGAGATGAGAGCAATGGGGCAGTCATTGATTGTCTGGTTTGTCTGTGTGTGTACAGGACACACACGGATAGTTTCCCACGTTGACAGGTCGATGCCAGTGCTGTATCACAGCAGGAACAGCATGAATGGAATGTTATCAGGGCCCACAGACTTTGCATTCCCCATCCCTCCAGCCGTTTGGAATTACCATACACAGTGAATCAAATTAGCTGAAGACTGCCATCTGAAGGAGACTAAAATAGATCCTCCTATCGATACTTCTGTCTGAACATTGTTGTGGCTGTTTCAGCCCTGGCTTTTCTATTGTTGTGTCGGGCTCTTCCATCATTGAGGAAGGTGATATGTAGGGATCCGCCTCCTCCAGTGAGATGTTTGATTGACACCACCATTCAACCTGACTGCATGTGACAGGATTGTGGAGATTAGGTCAGATTTGTTGGTTAGGTCCGTCTGTCACTGGCTGTTTATGCTATTTGGTGAGTAAGTGGTCCTGTTTGGTAGCATCACCTCATTGTGAGGTGTACCTGGCGCTGCTCTTGGCCAGCCCTCCTGTATTCTCCATTGAACAAGGATTTATCCCCTGGTCTGCTGGTCAGGGTAAAGTGCAGCATATGCCAGGCAGTGACAGTGAAAATTGTGCTGGAGTACTATTCTGCTGCTGTTGATAATGACCCATGTCACCTAACACAGGCCAGTGCTGAGTTCTAGATCTCTTTGAACTCTGTCCCGTTTAGCATCGTGATAGTATCTCTAACATGTGCGCTCACGCGTGTACAAACGCACACTATTCACAATGGGTCTTTGTCTCCAGAAATACTGTGTACGGTAGTCATTATTCCCAATATGGTCATCGATCAATGTCTCTGCGGCTGCGGTGAAGATGAGGTCAAGCATGTTTCTCCCTGTCAGTCTTTCCCTCCCTACCTGGTGCAGACCCAGTCTCGCAGCTATGTTCTTTTGGACATGACCATCTTGATCAGGAATGCTGCTGCTGAGCACCTCTTGGTGATTTTGAAATAGCCCACCCAGTATACATTCTCCAGTTCATTCACTCTGTCAGTGCATCCTCCAAGTGTTCAATGTAGAGGGACACTGATCCAGCTGAGGGAAGGGAGTCAGCAGGAGGTTTCCGTGGCCGGGATTTGATCTGACACGTGAGGCTTCGTTATGTCACATTGTTGCTTGAGGAGCCTGTAGGACGTCTTTCCCACATTTCGCCCTAGCACCCAGACGTTAGAAAGGAGGGATTTCCAGTGCCTGCAGGGCTTTTATTTTTTTGTCACTGTCAATCGAAGGGCCTCTTCTATGCTGTATGACACTCACTCTATAACTCTTGTGATTGGACAGTCCAAGGTCTCACTTCTTCAGTACCTCCAAGTGCCTTGTCTATTCCACAGATTTCTACAATATTTTCTTTATTAAGACATTGCACAATTCCATTTAAAACTATATGCATGTATCTCTGTATCTTTCCCTGTCATCTCATTCAGCCGCTACATCCATCTGTATCTCAGCAACCCTCCGTATCACTACAACCTTTATATCATACTATAGCCCAATCTATCACTGTAAATTCCGCCAGCCCCAACAGCCCTCCCTATCTCTCTAAACTCCAGCTGCTTCACCTTTCCCCATATCCTGTGAATGAGTTTAAAATTATCTCATAACCCATTCTAGCATGTACAGGCCACACTATTTATCCAGTCTTGCTTTCCTATCTCTGTTACATTTCCAGCCTTGCTTTCCTATCAGTGTAACATCTCCAGCCTTGCTTTCCTCTCTCTCTGTAACATTTCCATCCTTGCTTTCCTCTCCCTGTAACATGTCCAGCCTTTCATTCCTAACTCTGTTGCATCACCAGCCTTGCTTTCCTATCTCTCCGTAATATCTCCAGCCTTGCTTTCCTATCTCTGCAACATCTCCATCCTTGCTTTCCTCTCTTTCTGTAACATCTCCAGCCTTGCTTTCCTATCCCTGTAACACTTAGAGCCTGCTTTCCTATCTGGGTAACATCTCCAGCCTTGCGTTCTCATCTCTGTAACATCTCCAGCCTTGCTTTCCTATCTCTGCAACATCTCCAGCCTTGCATTCCTATCTCTGCAACATCTCCTGCCTTGCTTTCCTGTCCCTGTATCATTAATAGCGTGCTTCCCTATCTGTGTAACATCTCCTGCCTTGCCTTACTATCTCTGCAACACCTCCAGCCTTGCTTTCCTGACTCCTTAACATCTGAAGCCTTGCTTTCCTTCACACCTCAGTGAATTGTTTTTTTACACACCACAATGAATTGGTTATATATTTGCTCCTGCATTTCCATCTTACTGGGGCTCTATAAAATATCCCCAGCAATGTTTCTGTCATCGTTGGGGCCCTAACCTCGATCCACAAGGCCTCATTTGAAGACATGTCCAAAGTATCATCCTTCCTCACTGCAATAACTGTTCCTTAATTAATAATGCAGCACCACTTCCTCTCTAACACCCTCTCCTGTCCTGTGTATAGTTCCAATACAACAGAATACCGAGTTGTTAGCCCTGACCTCTCTCAAACACATCTCTGTGATGGCAAAAATGTTCAACCTCCACATGTCAACTCATGCCATTATCACATCTGTCTGTCTGATAATACTGCCAGTATTAACGTAAGCTGGAATATAACACATGGAATACTCTGTGCCTCCGAGTTCCTCAATAATTCAGTATTTGTTATCAGGCTGCCCAAACCATGAAACAAAATTGTAACTCTGGGACTGAATGAATAACTGTTGAATTGTAATTTCTTTTTTTCGAAAAATGTATTCATCAAGTGCAACTTCTCAGAGCCGAGCAGTCAGCTCCACATACAATGAGTTTCTGATGGTTAATTCCCCCCTCAGTGTGCAGAGGGGACAGCCCTCAGTAATGGAGAAACTGAGGACTGCAGTTGATGGAGATCAGAGTCGAAAAGTGTGGTACTGGAAAAGCACAGCAGATCAGGCAGTATCTGACGAGCATGAGAGTCGACGTTTCGGGCATGAGCTCTTTATCAGGAAGGGATTGCTGCATTGCTTTTTCTTTCATTCCGTGATTCACAGGACGTTGGGAACTATATTTGGTCAGGAAGGCAGCACTGTACATGACACTGAAATGGAAAGCATTCAATCAGTTGGTTGGACAGGGTGTAGAGGGGAAGTACAGACTGATTGAAGTACAAACCTAAGGATAGAAAAATCCCTTGGGTCAGATGGGGTATACCCTAGGTTACTCCAGGAAATGATGTAAGAGATTGTCATGCCTTTGGTGATAATCTTTGCATCCTCGCTGTCTACTGGAGTAGTGGCAGATGATTGGAGAGTGGCAAATTCTCTTGTTCAGGTAAGAGAATAGGAATAACACTGGGAATTATAAAACAGTCATTTTACACCAGTGGTGGGCTAAGTATTGGAGGCAATTCTGAGAGACAGGATTCCAATTACTTAGAAAACGATATTTGATTAGAGATAGTCAACACGGTTTTTTGAGGAGCAGATCATGCCTCGCAAACCTTATTGAATTCTTTGAAGATGTGAAAAAAACACATTGATGAAGGTAGACCAGTAGATGTGGTGAACAAGAATTTTAGAAAGGCATTTGATAAGAATCCCCATTGTAGGCGCATTTAGAAAGTAAAGAGGCATGGGAAGCAGGGAAATTTGGCTCTCTGGATGCAGGCGTGTCTGGCCCAGAGAAGGCAGAGGATGGTAACAGATGGAAAGTATTCAACCTGGAGCTCAGTGACCAATGGTGTTCCACAGGATCGGCTCTAGGACCTGTGCTCTTTGCGATTTTTATAAATGACTTTGCTGAGGATGTGCAATGGTTGGTTAGTAAGTTTGCCAATGACATGAAGGTTGATGGAGTTGTGAATAGTCTGGAGGGATGCTGTAGTTTACAACAGGACTTTGACAGGATGCAGAGCAGGGCTGAAAAGTGTCAGATAGAGTTCAAACTTAAAATGTGTGAAGTGATTTATTTTGGAAGGTTTCATTTGCATACAGAATAGAGGCTTAAAGGCAGAATTCTCAGCAATGTGGAGGAACAGAGGTATCTTGGGGTTCATGTCAATAGATCTCACAAAGTTACCACCAAGTTGATAGGGTTTTTAAGAACCTAATGATCTGTTGACTTTCATTATCAGGGGGATTGAGATTAAGAGCGGCGAGGTTAATGCTGAGCTGTATAAAGCTGTGGTTCAACCACACTTGGAATATTGTGTTCAGTTCTGGTTGCCTCATTATTGGAAACATGTGGAAGCCTCAGAGATTGTGCAGAGGAGATTTACCAGGATGCTACCAGACTGGAGGACATGTCTTAGGAAGAAAGTTTGAGGAAACTAGGACTTTTCTCCTTGTAGCGACAAAAAAATGACAGCTGACTTGATAGAGGTGTACACGATGTTCAGAGACAAAGATTGGATAGCCAGAGTCTTTTCAACAAGGGGCGTAATTTTAAGGTGATTGGATGAATGTTTCGGGGGGATGCCAGAGGTATGTTCTTTACACAGAGAGTGGTGGGGGCAGAGTGCACCACTAGTGATGGTAGTAGAGTCAGACACATTAGAAATAATTAAGAGGACCCTTGGATAGGCACATGGAAGTTAGGGCATTGAAGGTTATGTAGGATAGTCTGATCTTAGAGTAGGATAAAAGGCCGACAAAACATTGAGGGCTGAAGGGCTCTTGCTGTGCAGTACTGTTCTATATCCCAAGTTTCACTCAGCTTGTGAATTCTCATCAGTTGGTGAAAGTGTGAGGAAGTGAGGTGTGTGAGGGAATGAGGTGTGTGAGGTCAGGACATATACACTTAATGGTAAGGTCCTGCGGGGTGTTCCTGATCAAAGAGACCTTGGAATCCAGGTTCATAGTTCATTGAAAGTAGAATCGCAGGTAGTTAGGATAGTGAAGAAGGCATTTGGTATGCTTGCCTTTACTGGCCAGTGCTTTGACTGTATGAATTGGGAGGTCACGTTGCTGCTGTACAGCACCTAGTTTGGCCACTTTTGCCGTACTGCATTCAATTCTCGTTTCCCTCCTATAGGAAATATATTGTGAAACTTGAAGGGAGTCAGAAAAGATTTACCAGGATCTTGCCAGGATTTGAGCTATAGGGAGAGGGTGAGTAGGTTGGGGTGATTTTTCCTGGAGCGTGAGGTGCATGTATAGGATGAATCGCCAAGTTCTTTTCTCCAAAACTAGAGGGCATGGATTTCCGGTGAGAGGGGTAAGATTTAAAAATGACCTAAGAGCAACTTTTTCCAACAGAGGGTGGTGCATGTGTGGAAAAATGTGCCAGTGGAGGTGGTGGAGGCTGTTACACTTACAACATTTAAATTACATTTGAATGGGTACATGAAGAGGAAGGGTTTACATTGATATGGGCCAAATGTTGGCAAAAAGGACTCGCTTAATTTGGGTTATCTGATTGGCATTGACAAGTTAGACTGAAGGGTCTGTTTCCGTGCTGCATATCTCCAAGACTCTATGACTCTGTCTGACCTCACTCCAGTATCCCATTAATTATTCATTCCCGGAAATACCAGTTAATGTTGTGAGATGCTATCGTAATGTCTTCACTTCAGCATTCGGAAACCTGTGAACACATCCTCCTATAACACTGTATCTGGGTCTCTCGCCCTCTGTCCATTTCCCAAATCCCTACCATTAGTTGCTATTTAAACTATTGGTATTTAAACCATGACATCCAATTTTAATTGTCCAGTTTTAATTTGAATAACTGTCCCATATCTTCCTCTTGCCTTGAATGTTGCTCACCCGAGAGAATCAGCTTCCAACATTAAGAAGCTTAGAAACAATGTTCAAAATACATAGCTTGCATTTTCTTTGACTTCCCAGTATCCTACCCTGTGCTCCATGTTGGATAGTGGGGCTTCAGCAGTTTTCAGGCACATCTTTGTAACTTGCTCTGTGCGTATCCATTGAAGGCTTGTATTAATCACTCGCTGCTGATCGTGTGCTCAGTAACATGAGGAATCCCCTCAACTGTTACTGATTCAGACCAGGCTTTCTATTTGTATTTAAGTGTCATTTGACTTAACTCTAGTTTTGGTACATTTGTGGAAATGTTGAGGACGGTTTCCTGGAGGCTGTGCTTTAAGCTGCTGTGGGACATTCAGGAAGACCAGACGCTTTGCTGACCTACACTGGATGGGTCATACAGGCTGCAGTTAGGACATTTGGGTCGGCAATATGAACAACGAATGGAGAGGAGGCTGCAGAGAGGAGAATGAGGAAATCAGAATCAGATCAGCCGTGGTCTTAGAGAATGTTGAAGCAGGATTGAATGACTCGCTCATGTAACTTATTCGGATATTTCTGTCAGTAACAAGACAATTCCCCTTCTCTCCCAGTGACCCATACTGATGGGACGTGAGTCACCTCCTTGTATTCCTGCGTAACAGGATCCTGAGGCCTCACTCGCCCCCTGATTTCCCCCTGTCCCAGTCTAGAGCAGTTGAGTGACTGCCTCCTGTTCCTATGTCCCAGTATCGAGCAGTTGAGTGACTCCCTCCTGTTCCTGTTTCCCAGTCTCGAGGAGTTGAGTGACTCCCTCGTGTTCCTGTGTCCCAGTCTCGAGCAGTTGAGTGACTGTCTCCTGTTCCTGTTGTCCAGTCTCGAGCAGTTGAGTGACTCCCTCCTGTTCCTGTGTCCCAGTCTCGAGCAGTTGAATGACTGCCTTCTGTTTTTCCATGTTTCTGAGCAGCAGTTTTAATGCTCTGAATAATGTCTCAAGGTTATGCAAGGACTTGATATCAGGGCATTTCAATCTGGAAGCAGCATTACAGGAAGGTATCTAGAAACTTCCCCACCAGACATCTTTTGCAGCTGGTCTGTTATTTTATCCCTGCCCCTAAAGAAACAGGGAAAAACATATACAATCCAGCAGTGCTCCGGCAATGCTCTCACATACAGGGAAGAAAGATTAAAAAGATTGAAAGATTTATAATCGATCTCTCAGCAAACCTTATCCATTGCATTCAATTTGAGTAGATTCTCCCTTTCATTGTGATATGTAACATGGTGTGTGGAATTGGTTAACTGAATCTGTTTGTTTGGTGATTGTGATTATTGTCAGTCTCCGTGAATTATAATTAACCCAGTGGAGGGTGTCCATCTTCTAATGATAAATGAGCTCTGTTCAATATGGCATCCCATGGTATGAGTGGGAGCAACACGGACAGCACTAACAGGGACCAGCAGCTCCAGAGAGAAGGGTAATAGATATCAGAATCTGAGCACATTAAACTGGAATGTTCCAACAATGGATTAGAATCTGAAAACAATAAACTGGAATGTTCCAACAATAGACTGGAGTTCATCCGGTTATGTTTCAATTCTTTCTGCATATTATTGGTGGCCATTATCACCGCGGATCAAATATGCACTTTACATTATTCAATATTTTTATTATCCTATCCTGGCTATTGTTGGTGTCCCTGGTAAGTTTCACTTTCCATTTATTATTTGCATTAACAATGTGCGACTGTATTACTCTCCTTTTCAATTACTCTATTCTGTAAACATTCACTCTCCAAACCATCAGGAACAACAACAGTGAACTTCCTTCATTCTTTCTCTCCTTCTTTAGTTCTGACACTGCGCCTTGTGGGGTGAACTACTCAATTTCAACTGTGAACCAGGATTCATTGTATCACTGCACTTGCTATTTAAATATTGAAAGTTTGGAGGACATTATCTTCTGTTCTGGATACGAATTCCATTTCCTTCCTCTGACTCCACCTTACCCCTGGTCAATAATTGAGACTGAAACAGACGAGCCACATCTTTGGTGATCCTTTTAGCAACGAGCTGATTACAGACACCATACCCTGATCATTTCTAATATTAACTATCAACACCCCTGCAGAATATACTTCACTGGTTCATCCCATCTGCTACTTTAACTGTGAGCTATGAAATACAGTCTTAATGAAGCCAATAATCTGCTGCTGACTCTCCCAGCTTCAAACCTGCCAAAGCAAATCTGAGTCTAATACTCCATGGCTTGTATCTAAACGCAGACCAAAATCCCATCATTCGTGTACGGATTGATTTATTTTGTTTTTGGTTTTGGCAATGCCTTTCCTTTAATATTCACAAGCACGTTGTCACCTCTGTCTATGACTCTGTTCTCAGTCTCCCTCTGTTAATTACCCAAACCTCTGTCAGTTGTTCACATTTAATCTGATTTCCTCCAAGTCTCTTCTCTCTCAAACAACAATTGTCATATCTACTGTCGCCAATGCACACACCCACACACACATACACACACGCGCACACACGCATACACACACACACACCCATCCACACACGTGCACACACGCATATACACACCCACCCACACACACATACACACACGCACGTGCACACACACACCCACCCACACACACCCACACCACACACACACATACACACACACACACACACACACACACACACACACACACACACACACACACACAAAAAAATCTCTCGCCTTATACTGGGGCAGGGGAGATGCAGAACCATACATTTGTCACTCACTGCATGGGTTGCAAAACTTCCTGTGCAAGACTTCTATGCATGCACGTCTAGTAGCAATATACTGGCAAAGATTTGCCAGGCTCCCCATGCCAGGCAGGTATTCGAGTTTATAGTGTAGTCCACTTGCATGGTCTGCACAGCTCTCCAATCTGGCTAGTACCTTGTCCCAGTTTATGGTGTCTGGGATGGTTCTGTGAGGCAGATTCAGAATTTGATGTAACTACCATTTCAACTGATCTGGCAATAATTTCACAATAATCTGGCTATAATGAATGTTTCCATTCTTGTGATTGGACCCCCATTGCCTCACTTTTCCAATTACTCCCACTCCCCTGTCTCCTTATCCATATTTTCACTACATGGTATCAGTTAATTCATTGTTTGTTTTCCTGTACCTTTCCCCTAGTGTTGTTTTGTGGCTCCCGAATGTATCGAGTGTTGATATTGTGAAGCTCAGAAACAATGAAATGGTCTGTGGGGGGCTGTTGTTCCATGTTGTGTAGTGGGGCCCAGCAGCTTTGAGACATGCCTTTGAAACTTGATCTGTGCCTGTCCACTGAAAGTCTGTTTGTCCCTCTCAGATGATCATGTGGTCAGTAACATGAGGAGGCACCTGGGGTATTATTGTAAAGGACCAGGCGGCTTACTTGTAGTTGAGGGCTTCTGACTGACTCCTGTTACTGAAACGTTATTGGAGGTGCTGCAGATGGTTCGCTGGAGGTTTTGCTGTGTACTGACTCAGACATTCAGGGAGACCTGAGGATTTGGTGACCCAACTCTGGATGGAGCAACGGGAGTGTAGTGACAGCATCTGGGTCTGTAACATGAACAACAAATGGAGCAGAGGCTGCAGAGAGGGGAAGCTCTGAAATCATGGTGTGCGTGTGTGTGGGGAAGTGGATCTGCCAAATCTGTCTGTGTTTTAACAAGGATACATGCATCCTCTCACTCTCTCCCTTAAATACACCCATACAGTCTCTCCCTCTCCTCCCCGCACACAAACACACTCCCCCTCTCTCACATGCACATACATACATACACTCACACACACACTCCCTCTCTCTCACACGCCCACACTCCCCCTCTCAGACGCAGGCACACCCTGTCTCTCTCCCCCTCACGCAGACACTCCACCTCGCTCTCAAATACACATATCTACGTATACGCAAACACACATGTACACGCTCACACATAAATCTGGGCTGAATTTGCACTTGCCAATTTGTATTTGCAAATACATTATGTTTTGTCAAAATATACAATTTGTATACAGTCAGTCAATGCGGTATTTTATAAACTCTTACTTTGGGCATAAACCCAGCCTGACTCCAGGTGAAGACACAGACTCCAAACAAGACCTCACCATAAAGTATATTGCCTGACCGGAGGGGTCACCTCATTTACATCGATAATACCTGAAGGTGTCTCCAGGCAGTGACTTGAAATAAATTCTCGGATTTACATATTAATCAATCAAAACCTTATTCTCGATTCTAACCGATTAAAGATTAGGAGCCGTCTTCGATGTGTTCAATTCATGCACATAAGCTGTACAACCTTTAGATCTTTCCTCATAAATTCTGTTTCTAAGATCTTCTCTCTCTAACACCTGATGAAGGAGCAGCGCTTTGGAAACTTGTGTTTTTAAATAAACCCGTTGGACTATAACCTGGTGCCGTGTGATGTTTGACCTTGTCCAACCCAGTCCAAAGCCAACACTTCCATATCATGGTTTCTATTGGTTAGCCAATATTTTCTCCAAGCAAATAAATTTTCCTAGCCCCATGTGCTCTTGTATTTGATATTAATCTTTTGTCAGGCACTTTATGCATTGCCTTCTGAAAGTCCAGATATAATACATCATTCGGATCCCATTTGTTCACCTTGTTTGTCGCATTTAAAAAAAAGTTAGACAAATCATTCAAACATGATTTTCTTTTAATAAAACCATGTCGACTGTGATGGATTGTGATTTTACTTTGAGAGTCTCCTGTTAATTTCTTAATAACAGAAATAAACAATGTGCCTTCATCCCAATTGTTTACTCATAGTTTTTCATTCTCGAGTGAAGTTGGTTACTGTCTGTGTGGAGTTTGCACATTCTCCCTGTGCCTGCAAGTGTTACCATCGGGTACTCCAGTTTCTTCCCACAGTCCCAAGTTGTGCAGGTTAAGTGGATTGGTCATGGAAAATGTCAGGTGTGCAGAGATTGTGCTGGGGGGATTGGGGTTTGTATGGGATGGTTTTCAGTGTATCAGTGTGGAGGCGATGGGTCAAATGGTCTGTTTCTACACTATAGCGATTCTATGAATAACACGTTTGTTGCAGAAATCATTTGAGGTATGAATCTGAGTTAATTCCAATGTTGTTTCCTCAATGAGGAGATGGAAGGTAAGCACATTACTCCAGATGTGATCTCACTAACTTCCTGTACAGCAGCAGCAACACATTACCAGCCTGCTGTAATGTTCCCACTAAGATTAGAGCAGGCTAAGCTGTCTGGGGGAATACACAGCATTGTAGAACTGGTGTGTTGACCTCCATTTCAAAGGGATTTGAGTCCAGGAGTAAGTGTGTCTTACTACAGCCCTACATGGCCTTGGTGAGACCCTATCTCGAATATTATGGGACATTGTGTGCAGTTTTGGTCTCCTTCCCGCAGAAAGGCTTGTTGTGGGAGCTGAGTTGAGTTGACTGGGCCTGTGTTCCATCGGGTTTAGGAAAATGGCTGAACTATGCACGTCTCCGACATGGCGAGACAGTACGGAAGCAAGGATAATAATTCCCCTGACTGGGATGGCTAAAACAAGGGGCGACATCATTAGGTACAGACAGGCCAAAGTGCATTGAGATTAGAATAAATATTTGAACTCAGACACCGATGAACCTGGGGAATCTTCGACCACATTAGGTAGTGGAAGCCGTGGCGCTGAATATACACAAGGATTTCTAGACACTAAAGGAATGGGAAGAGAGCAGGAGTATGGTGTGGAGATAGAGGATCAGCGATCATTACAGGTAGTTCTCCGATTATGTGGTAACTGCATTCCTGTAGAACACCATATTATAGAAAATGGAGCAAGATAAATCAGGGGACCAATTCGAAAAAGAGGGTAAGCAGTAAAGATCAAAACAAAAACAATAGCCTAATACAAATGATAGCACAGTCTACACAAATCTTTAAAACATACATTGTAATGAATTAGTACAGTAAATGTAACAAATTAATACCACGGTCTCTGACTACAGCACTGTACATTTCACCAAGCTCTTCACCAGAAAGTGCATGAGCTGACTGACCACGTGATGCCCATGCAGAATTCCAGTTCTTTCCAAGATTCTCCCACAGTTCGAAATAAAGTTCCTTCTAAACGTAGACTACAAATCCCACTTTCAAGCTCAAGTTCAAGGCTTGCAGAGTGGATTACATTCCTGTTTTAGATGAACTCGCTGAGGGTGCATTTTGCAGACAGTGGATCCTGAGGCTGAGTTTTGCTGTTCAGCGGGTGCCTGAGATGGAATCACGTCACAGTGAGCGGGAGCTCACTTTATGAAGAAGGGTGTGCAATGAAGGAAGTCCAGTGTGTTGAATGACCTACTCCTATCCCGATGTTTCTGTGCAGTCTGTGGAAAAGCTCTGGAAATGTTGCCACCAGCTCTCAGATGTTAGGAAGGAGGCCTCCGCAGGATCAACAGGACTGTATTTCCCGTTCTGATACTGAGGCTGGAGTCGGGTGTCCTGTCCGGTTTTATCCTTTTGAGACCTTGGAGCAGTTTGATATAATTGAGTGTCTTGTTTAGCCATTTCCGAGACCATTGAATAATTTATCACATATCTGTGCATCTGGAGTCACTTTGAGGCCAGACCAGGAAAGCAATGGCGATTCACTTTGTGAAATTGCATTGGGGAAGGAAATTGATGTTTACAATCGACTTTTGCTTCAAGGTCACTATTACTGACACCAGATTTTAGATCTCGATATTTTATTAATTGTTTTTAACTTCCACCAGCTGCCAGAGCATTAACCTGGTCTGGATTAGTAATCCAATGACATTTCCACAACAGCACCATCTCCACATAGGGACCAATCGGAAACCACACTGAGCGGGTTATTTCTGTGCTCGTTGCCAGCTCTGTCAAAAAGAACTCCCACCAATTTGGCTTTTATGATGGGATTGACGGGGTGGTAATTGGTCAGATTGTAAATAATGCTCACTTGGGGAACTGAACATAGTTCCACATTGCCAGAGAGATGTCAGAGTTGGAGCTGGAATGAAACAGCTTCCCCAGAGACACGGCTTGTTGTGCAGCACAAGTCTTCAGTCCTATTGCAGGAATGGTGTCAGGGCCTATTGTCTTTGTCATACCTACTATGTTCAGCTGTTTCTGCATGTCACGTACAGCGAATAAAATTGGTTGATGACTGGCATCTGTGATTCTGTGGGAATCATGACGAGAGTGAGGTGGATCATCAACTCAACACTTCTGGCTGAGGACCGTGAAGTTCCTTATCTCTTACACTGATGTAAGGGCTATTCTGTTAAGTAGGATGAGGATATTTGTGGAGTCCTCTCCTCCATTGAGTTGTTTAATTGTCCATCGACATTCATGTCTGGATGCGGCAGGACTGCAGAGCTTCGATATGATTGGCTAGTCTCGGGATCATTTCGCACTCTGTGTCAGATGTTAGTTCTGCTGTTTGGAATGTAACCAGTCAAGTGCAGTACCTTTAATGGGTTGTTATCAGGATTCGGTACAAATAGTTCTGACCCTGACATGGTCACCCACACTCGTCACTGAACCATAGATTGGCTTGATGGTAATGGTAGACTGAGCGTTGTCCTGGGGAAAAAGTTACTTATTTTGATTGAATACAATTCTGCTGCTGCTGTGATTCTACAGTACCACATGAATGCCCAGTTTGAGCTCCAATATGTACAATTAAATTCTACTGACTATCCCCCTGTACACACCAAGACCCATTCACCCTTCAGCCCTATACTTAGTGACCTAACCTGATTTCTGACGTGGTAACACTTCCATTTTCATATTCTCATTCTACTCAGGGTTCTCCCTGGTGTCACGCCTCCAATTTGTTACATTACTCAAACCTTTAACATGTTTATCTGAATCGTATCCATTCCTGTCATGCCATCATCTGAGTTTGAAGTGAATGTGTTCCCCTCTGTTTCTCTCCCTCATCATGATTAAGAGCTCTGTAGTCTCCGTGGTGTCACCCTTATGTATTTTCAGAACCAATGTATGTGTGCACCTTGTGTTATTGTTTACTTCCCTGTGTCAGATGCTCTGCATTGGACGAGACGTTTGAGCAGCTTTGACACACACCAGTGGAACCTGTTCAAAAACAGAAATTGCTGAAGAAACTAAGCTGGTCTGGCAGCATCTTGTGGCGTGAAAGCAGAGTTAATCTTTCGGGTGCAGTGACCCTTCCAGAATGCTCCTAATTTATCCAGCAATATCTGTATTTTTATTTCCAGTGCCCATTCATTTCTGGAGAAATTCACCAGGTGTGGCAGCATCTGCAGAGACAAAGAAACAGAGTTAACGTTTCAAGTCCAGTGTGACACTTCTTCAGAACTGAAATGGATTGAAAACTGAGCTTTTAAATCCCTTGACGGAGTTGGGGAGTGGGTGACGGGGAAATGAGAGTGTTGCAAAATATAAACGAGCTTTGAGGAGTGGTGAACGAGAAGATGATGTGAAATGGATTTAAATTAAGATGTGAATGGGGGAGAGGGCTTCTCTCCATTGAGTGCAAGATAAAGAAGACACAACCACACAAGGTCATGGGGAGACCAGGAGGGAGACTGTATGAAAAATGGAGAACTGCCATAATAAGGTCAGTCTGTGTAGTTATGGAATTGTATATAAGCCTCTACAGGCTGTAACATACCAAAGTGTAAAGTGAGGGTTCTGTAAAGTGAGCTTGGGTTGTGCTGCATTGGAACACTGCAGCAGCCCAGGACTGAAATGATAGTATGATAGCAAGGTAGGTTATTGAAATGGGAGGCAATGAGAGGGTCAGGGGCATTCCTACAGACATAGTGGGAGTGTTCCTCAAAGCAATCTCTTCTTTGGTTCCCTCCAGTGTAAAGGAGACTGCATTCGAGCAGGAATGATAAGAGACTGTTTGGAAAAAGTACAAGTGAAATGCTGCTTCACCTGGAAGGTGCGATTGGGGCCTTGGACAGTGAGAGGGAATAGATGAATGGGCAAGTGTTGCAGCTTGTGCAATTGCATGGGAAGGTGCCATGGGAGGAGTGGGGAAGCGTTCGGGATGATGGAGGGTCACAGAGGGAACGGTCCTTGTGAAATACTGAAAGTGGATGGGAGGGGAAGAAGTGTTTGATGGTGCTGTCCTGCTAGAAGTGGTGGAAGTGACGGAGGATGATTCTGTGAATGTGGATTCGAGTGCAGTAGGAAGTGAGGACAAGGGAGGTCAATCTTTGCTCTGGGAAGGAGGGGACAGAGTAAGGGGAGAAGCGAGGGAGATTGGACAGTCACAGCTGAAGGATCGGTCCATCAGAGTCAGAGGATTTCTTGTTTGAGAGAAAAGGTGGTAATGTATTAAGCTTCCCACTGGAATGTTGCGTAATCGAACAGAAATGATAGAGCCAGAGAAACTTTGAGAATGGCGTCACTCTCAGCTGATCATGTGTTCAGCCACATGCGGAGGTCCCCCCAAAATGATTGAAAAGAGCAAGGCATTTCAATTGTGGAGTTATGTCTTATATCTGGTCAAATACAGAATGTGAAAAAACACACAGTTGAAGGTCAGTGGATGTGTGGGGGAGACATGTAAGCAGATACTTCATAACGCTCAGCAATGATGGACTCTGGTCAAAAAAAAGATGGTATGACGATGAGAAGATGAACCACCCATGATGCATTTAGGCTGTGAAGGATCATTAATCAATCACAAGCTAACGAATTCAGATTGGTGAGCTCTCGCATCGGCCACATTTGGGATGTTTAGTTTTGGAACCAGAAGCAGTTAGTATAAAGCAAAATATAAACCAAAATATTCCAAAACTGGCAAGAAATTTTTTTTAAAAAACTAGCCGCAATTTTTTTTTTCAAATCGATTTGAAAAAAAAACGTTGATGATGTGTGTGAGACCCTTGGAAGAAAGGAAGGAATTTATATGTGGGACACCTGTAGGATGTGACTGGGAAATTGGTTTCAGGGAGCAGGCAGAGAATTTAAAACAGTATTTTACATCGTTCCTCACAGGGGAAGTCAAAATGAGTTTCAATATTATAAACAAAATTGTAGTCAGATGGAAATGCTTGCACTGTGTCTAACAAAACGAACAAGGCTTTTCTCAAACAGATAAGAGCAAGGGTAAACAAGTCATCAGCAATTCATAGCTGTCTTTAATAGAAGTGGTTACAGAGTGACTGGTGGCATGGTGTGGAATATTCCATACCTCTCTGGATTACTGGAGTGTTCCAGCAAAACTGGAGAATCTCCAAAGTGGCGTCTGTCTTCAAGAAGAGATGATTCTTCAAAAGTTTAGGTGCTACCTTTATCTGAATAATGGAATATATTTGAGATGCTTAATGATCTCATGATGCACTTTCACCCTGAGTACTAAAACAACCACTCAGCTCCTTCCTCTGATGTGTTACACACTGGGGGACGAACATTTTGCTTAAGTTGGTAATTATTTTGAAAATTATCTGGAACATTGTACAAATGACATCATCCAGAGAATTGTAGAAACAGCATTCTCTAGAACATTATCTAAACATGTAGGGGCATTGCGTAGGTGAGACAGAGAGAGAGAGAGAGAAGGTGCTGCACGCAGTAGTGAGAGTGATGGAGCTTTATTCGGGGAAGGGTGCTATGACAGACATTCAGTGAGTGTGAGTGAGCAGAGAGAATACGGCGACCTTTATCCTGCCAGAGCGGGGAAGGTTATTGATGCTTGTCCTGTGTTGCTGGATATTTCTTGAGTCCGCAGATATTGCACTGAGCTGGGTGGTGAGCTCACACCATACTCGGTGGGTCTGGTGGTGTGGCCCCCTCTGGGAAGAGAAGTGTGCTCCTTTGTGCTAGCCCATCCACCAGAACCTCTGTGTCCCTGTCGACAAACCGTGGTGTAATTGCCCCTTATCTGCCATGCTCGGGGTAAACTGTGCAAGGTAGCTCCGAACTGAGAAAGCTCAAGAGTGTGCCCATTGGCCTTTTAAAGTTGGAACCAATGTCAGGTATCATGGAATATCCAGGGACATCTGGGTGATGGTGAGTACCTCCAGCAATGATGGGTGGGAGAATCGGGCTGGTGTTGATTGAGAGGGACACCGTGGGGTGGGGTGCGTGTTAATGAGGTGCGTTCGATAAGATAGCACCAGGAAACTAACTCCACCTCGTACAGACAATCCCTCTGTCACACTCAATGAAAATGGCACTGAGACAAATTATTATTACATTCAGCCTAACGAGATCGAGACTGTGCTGGCCCTGCTCCCAGTTATCCAACTGCAGAACAAATACTCATCCAAAACTCTCCACCATCTTAACTAACAGCAATATCCTGTTCACCCATCATTCATGGAATCGGTGGCCCATATTGCAAGATATTTTCGAAAAGTTTTCATTTCACAGTTTTTAAATCTACCATCAGATACTTCTCTGAAATTCTCTCTCAATCTCCCCCTTCTTTTGCCAAGCTCCTCCCATTTGACAGCATTTCAGCTGATTTATGGCCGCTTTCTGGCAGTGAGTTTCACGCCCGTAGCACCCCCTTGTCATGGCACAATGGAGATATGGAGCTGCAAATAGATGGGAGCTGCACATTCTGTCACTTTCAACATGGGCTGCAAGTTTCCCCATGTACAGCAATCATCTAACACAGTGTTACTCAGCAATGCAGTGGTTAGTGTAGAGAGCTGTGCATGCTGGGAAGGTAACTGCTCTAGATTAACAGATAATTTCATTGCTATTCACAGCAGAGCTCCCCATGCATGTTTATGGAACAATGCACTTGTGTGCTCTGCAGGTTTATATATCAATGGACCTTTAGACATGTAAGAAGTGGACTGGTGAGCTCTGAACATTGTTCAATCCTGGACGTATTGCAAAGCAATACACTGGTCTGGTTTACCCTTAATGATGAACATATATCTTATCAGTAAAACGTGAATATCTGTCGCTCTTTTATTGGAAATGGAGATCGTGACTTGGGCCGAACATGTTTTTAAAAATATTTTAAAGCTAAATGTGAGGTGCTGTGTTTCAGATACAATTCACTTGTTCACGATATTCAAATTAAGCAAAACACAATTTATTCAAACACTGTTTGGCTGCAAATACCACAAGGAATAGACAGTATCTACACTGTCTATGGCACTATAGAAGCCTCTCAAAAATGCCTAACCCCACCTAAGCATTTAAATTATGGTATGATAAATATCAAATTAAACATAAATAAATCAAACGAAAGTATGCAGCAGGCCTGGTGATCAGACACAGATGGTCTCGGGACCCCAGCAATTTCTACCTTGCCAAAACACAGTAGAATCATCAAGTGTGTGAAGGGAAAGCATCATCTCTCTTCCTCACCTCTTCTTTTACAACTGGAGATGTGCCATTAACCCAATAGTCAGCGATGTCAACATCCCACCCACACCAAGTATTATTGTGTTATATCAGGGTTATGAAAGAAGTTAACTGGAGCTGTTTGTTCAGTGACTGTGATTAATATCAGTCTTCCTGGATCTAACTGGGTCACTAGAGGCTTTACCTCCTCCAGAATTAGGGGATTCTTTCAACTTGTTATGCCATAGTATTTGGGGCAGAGTAATCCTCAACAAGATTGGGATCAGCAGCAACAGAGAGAGAGAGGGAGAGATCAGAATCTGAAAACATTAGAATGTTCCAACAATGGATCAGAGTCTGAGAACATTAGACCGGAATGTCCCAACAATGGACAAGAATTTATCGCTGGGTCTTCAGGGGCTTTCTTGGGATTGGGCATGGTTACAGTTGCGGATAGAAGCCGTACGCATGATTATTCAAGCTGGGTACTATCCCATCCTCGCTATTATTGGTGTTCCTGGTAAGCCTATCTCTGGCAATTCTATCAACGATGGTGAAGGTTATTGTTATGCCAGTTAATTATATTTAACAAATATATGAACTTGCAGTCACAAATTCCACTTCCTTTGCATGCATTTCCAAACTCCTTACTCACAAACATCTAAGAAGAGCCAAGACTGTTTGGAACCTTGAATCTCCTTTTTGCCCTGAACTGTTTTACGTCTCTTTATTCTCTCTGTAATCAAATCTGCCAATACCAACCTCCCTAATAACCCCAGTCTCCAGCTATGCCTCAGTGCCGTTGCTAAATTGCCTATCATCTACCCTGTCGTTAATGACAGATTTTACGGCTCCAATTCTCTTCTGACCACTCTTCCAGTTACAAATATTTTGACTACAAGCTTCTCCTTGTCTCTACAGTTACTTCACAACAGGAACTCTGTATCAGAGTAGTAGTGTCGCTGACCATGTAATTCAGAGGCATAGGTTGTTACTCTAAAATCATTGTTTGAAATCCTACCACAGCTGATGTCAAAACTTAAATTCGAATGACAAAAATTGGAATTAAACCTGATTTCATTCATGGCAAACATAAACCATCAGTATTTCTTTTCTTATTTTAATGACAACCTTTGGTAAAGAAAGTTAAAATTTTTGCCCTGTTTGGACAAAGTGTGATTTCAGACCCACAACAGTGTAGCTGGCTTCTGTTAGATTCTGGAAAGGATCCTGCAGACTGGAAAGCAGCTGTTGTCAACTGAAATATTTAAAACAGGATGGAGAGGGCAAACACAAAACTAAATAGATTGATATCAACTGTGAGAAAAATATTGTAATCTTTTATAAGGAATATGACAACTAGACACTTGGAGAATAGTGTTGAAAATGTGTTGCTGGCAAAGCGCAGCAGGTCAGGCAGCATCCAAGGAGCAGGAGAATCGACGTTTCAGGCATGAGCCCTTCTTCAGGAAAGGCTCCTGAAAAAGGGCTCATGCCCGAAACGTCGATTCTCCTGCTCCTTGGATGCTGCCTGACCTGTTGCGCTTTTCCAGCAACACATTTTCAACTCTGATCTCCAGAATCTGCAGTCTTCACATTCTCCTACTTGGTATAGTTGGCCTAGATTCAGGAAAGGGAAATGATCTTTGATAAACTTGCTGGAATTTGTGGAGATTGTCCGCTGTGACATCGACAATTGAGAACCAATGGAAATGGAGTATTTAAATTTCCAGCAGGCGTTTGATATAGTTGAATACGGTTGAGTGGGAAATGTTAACTTCCTTGCATATGTAAGTGTGAAATATATACCATATGGATTAAAAAGTGAATATTGGAGACAATGAAGAAAGTAGGATTTTTCTCTGGACTGAAGGCTTGTTGGGTATCAGAAGGATCAATGTTTGGACAATAGTTGTTCACAAGCTATAAAAACTGAATCAGATGTGAATAAATATCTTCATTCACAATTATGTTTTTTCAATGGTGAGAGATCAGGAAGTGCTGTTGTTGAAAAGGACCTGGATGACCTTGGTCATAAGTCACCAATAGAATTCTTACATTGAAGGAAGTCAGTGATATGTGGCTCTTCATGCAAAATGATTGAAGTACCAGAGTTGGTATATCTTTCCCAATGGTAGTGTTCCGTTTTGAAAATTCATGTTGCATTGTGTATAGATTTGGTCTGTCTTATAAATAATGATCTCTTTGTCACAGAGAGAGTGCAAAGGAGTTTCACCAGACTAAACCCTGGCATGATGATACCATGAATAGAGAGTGAAGGTATAATGTGTATGATTTGTAGCGCTGTGAGAGAATAAGAAGTTTGAAACTTGATTTCTACGGACGGACAGTCATTACATCCCAAAATTCCACACTATTCATTGGATGTTTGATTCCCAAAAGTTTATATGCCTCTTCAGAACCCCCATTTCGATTGACAGATAGGTACAGGCTCTAAAGGAACTCTGGGCACTTGAATGCACAGTTACTGTGTGACACTGTATTGAATGGCACTTTGTACACAATCCTGACAGCACTCACAATACCTTATTCTGAAAGAGTTAACAATTCTGCACCAGCTTCTGACATCCATAGAGACCATGGGTCTGCTTTCTTGAAGATAGAAGACGCTTGGAAAATGGTTAATAAAGTTGGCGTCATTCCTACTACCAGAAAACCATGTTAAAGTAGAACATAGGTAGCATGAGTAATTAAGCCATATGGACCATCTGTTCAGTCACTGCTCCGTTTGTTTGTGATGTTGGAGCATCTCTGATACCTTCCCGTTCCTGTATTAGTGACTTGAGAAGCTGAATGACGTCTTCCTGTTCCTTTGTAAGTGACTCCAGACGTGAAATGATCTCTTTCTGATCCCGTGTAAGTGACGTGTGGGAGTGAGCAGATTCATTTTCTTCTTGCGTAATAGGCAGGAGGGATGGAATGAGTTACCACACATCCTGTCCAATAATTTGTTGGGCTAAATAACTTCCCCATATTCTTGGGAACCCAGATTGTGGTGCTGAACGACCACCTCCGTTTACTGTGGAAATGTGCAGTGTCTGCCATTGCTGTTACATGAAGTTACCCAGGCTTTAACAGTTTGATCTTGAATAGTATCCCATTCTAGGTGCACATGGACATTGACTACTTCAAGAGCTGAGTAGGAACAACTTGTTCTGAACATGTTGTAAACTTCTGCAAATATCCCCATTTCTGCTCAGTTTGGACTCAATGGGCTGAATGGGCTCCTCCCAAACTGTAGGTACTCTGTAATGACTGACTGGAGATGCCTGGGCTAAGGGAGCTATCCTGAGGATCTCCTACACCTGGTTCCCACGGCTAAGATGATTGATGTCCGGCGGTGATAACCATCTTCCCTTGTGCTGTGAATGACTCCAAACAATGGAGAGGTCACAATCGATTCTCATTAAGTGTGATTTTGCTTAGGCTCCTTGATGTCGTCCTCAGTCAAATTTTGCTTTGAGTTCAGGGCCAGTCTCTCTGGCGGAGCCCATGTGTTCCCTCATTTTTTTCATATCAATAGGTTTTGGTGTAGAAGCAGAGAATGTTTTCTTCAAACAGAGGGTAGTGAATGTCAGGAATTCTCTTACACAGAGAGTTAGGGGAGCGAGATCACTGAAAGCGTCCAATGGTGTTCTGCAGGGATCAGTCCTTGGACCTCTGCTCGTTGCAACTTTTATAAATGACTTGGATGACGAAGTGGAAAGTTTGGTTAGCAAGTTTGCTGATAACACGAAGGTTTATAGAGTGGAACATTTCGTGGGGGGCTGTTGGAAGTTGCCATGGGACATTGACATAATGCCGAGCTGGGCTAAAAAGGGACAGATGGAGTTCAAATTTGAAAAGTGTGAAGTGATTACCTCTGTAAGCTTGAATTTGAATGCAGAATACAGGGTTATAGACAGGATTCTTGTTAGTGTGGAGGAATAGATGGATCTTGGGTTCCATGTCCTTACAGCCTTTAAAGTTACGACTTAAATTGACTGGGTTGTTAAGAAGGCGAATGGTGTGTTAGCTTTCATTAACAGGGGGATTGATTTTAAGAGCCGCAAGGTTATGTTGCAGATCTATCGAGCCTTGGTTAGACCACACTTGACATATTGTATCCAGTTCTGGTCATCCAGTTATAGGAAGGATATGGAAAATTTAGAAAAGGTGCAGAGGAAATTTATCAAAATGCTGCCTGGACTGGAGGTCCAGTCTTATGAAGAAAGGTTGACAGAGCTAGTGCTTTTATCATTGGCGTGAAGAAGGATGAGAGGTAATTTGATAGAGATAAACAAGATGGTGAGAGGTATATGTATATTATTAGACATTGGATAGCCAGAGGTTTTTTTTCCCCAAAGCAGAAAAGGCTGGCAGGAGGGGGCATCATTTGGAGCAAAGTTTATAGGAGATCTCAGAAGTTAGTATACAGAGAGTGGGGGATGCGTGAAATGCACTGCCAGCAGTGATATTTAGTTAGGTATATTAGGGACATGTAAGCGACTCTTACATGGGCACATGGGAGGATAGTACAATGTAGTGTATGTCGGCTAGTCTGATCTGAGAGTAGGATAAAAGGTCGATGCAACATCGAGGGCAGAAGGGCCTGTACTGTGCTGTACTGTTCTATGCTCTATCTTCTATGAAACTATTTAAAGAGTGGGGTAGATGAACTTTGACCCGTCAGAGAGTGAGGGCTATGAGGAGTTGGGCATTAAAGAGGATTTGCGACCTAGAGCAGATCAGCCATGATCTTAGTGAAGGGCAAGGCAGGATTGGGGTTTGAACGATGTGCTCCTGTTTCTGATGTACTCCCATGCTGTTATTGGAAGGTTAGTGGCTGTTATTTTCCTGGAAGGTCTGTTATTGAATATTGCAGTCAGGGAGGCCAGAGGATTCTGTGAGCCATCTCTAGGTGAGGTCTGGGGGCTGTATTCACAGTGAATCTGGGTCTACAACATGAACAACAAATGGGGCACAAGTTGCAGAGAGGGGACGCTATGTCAAGAGAGATGAGAGGCGTCTTTCATATCCAGCCTGAGTTTTCTAATTCTAATTTCCAAATCTCCCAAACTGCGTGGGACAGTCTTCAGGGACTGAAAGGTCTTACTTGTTCCTGTGTCCTCGGTTATAGTAGTAAGTGGACATCAACTGCTCCTGTCTAGCAAGTTTGAGGGCTGAATGGAACACAGAGACTTGGAACTGAGGAGCAGGAGTGGGTCATTAGACAGTTTGTGGCTTCTCCACCAGACACTAAGATTGTGGCTGATCAGGTTGTGATCTCAGCCCCACTTTCCTGTCTGTATCCCATTATTACTTCTCCACTAACTCAGCTTTGAATAAATGTAAACAAAGAGGAATGTCAAACTTCTGGGGAAGAGAATTCCCACTTGATAGGCCCTTGTAAAATTTTCCCCATCCCTCTGATAGAATCAGAGAGTCATACAGCATGGAAACAGATCCTTTATTCCAGCTTAACCATGCCAACCCGTTATCCCAAACTTATCTAGTCCCATTTACCATCATTTGCTCCATATCCCTCTGAACCATTCCTATTTATGGACCTATCCATATGTATTTTAAACGTGTAATTCGACCCGCTGTCAACATATTCTCTGACAACACTTTCCATATATGCACCACCTTCTGCATGAAAATGTAACTGCTAAGGTCCACTCTAAGTCTTCCCCAAACCTTCAACCTATGCCGTCTAGTTCTGGATTGGTCATTCAGACCAAATACATTGGTCATTCAGACTATCCATGCTCTTCAGGATTTGAAAAACCAATGTCATACCACCATTCACCCTCCACCAGTCCAGGGAAAGAGGCCTCAACCTGTTCATCCACTCCATGAAGATCAAACCCTCCAGTACTGGAAAATCCTTGTAAACCTTTTCTGTGTCCTCTCAACATCCTCCCATCAAGAGAGCCAACCGAATTGTGCACAGTATTCTTAAAGGGGCCTCACCAGTGTCCTTTCCAGGGGTAACATGTCACATTAACTCCTGTACTCAATGTTTGGACCAATTAAGGCAAGCGTGCCAAACGTGTTCTTCACCACCCTGTCTATCTGCGACTCCACTTTCAAGGAACTGTGAACTGTACCCGTAGGTCTCTTTGTTCGGCAGCATTCTCCAGTGCACGACATAGTTTAACTTACCAAAATGCAAAACCTCACAAGTATCTAAATTAAACTCCATCTGCCAGTCCTTGTGACTTTGATGTGGTCAAGGGTGCCGCTGTACTCTGAGGTAATTTTCTTCACTGTCCACTGCACCACTTTGTTGATGTTATCTGTTAACTTACTAACCATGCCTCTGATATTCACATCCTAGTCATTTATATCCATGATGAAAAGCAGTGAGCTTAGCACTGATTCTTTCAGCACTCCACCGGCCTCAGTCTGGAAAACAATTCGTTATCTTCAAGGCAATTTTATATCCAATTGGTTAACTTTCCCTGGATTCCATGTGACATAACCTGTTTGCGATGAGGAACCTTATTAAACAACTTGCTGAAGCCAGTGTGAAAAAAAACGTATACCACAGTGCCTTCTTCAATCTTCTTTGTCACGTTCTCAAAATACTCAAACACATTAACGTGTCATGATCTCCATCGCACAAAGCCATGTTGACTACTCCAAACCATTCCTTGTCATTCAGATACCCCTCCAACAACCTCCACTACACTGACATTAGGGTCACTGAGTCGATAATTAATTGTGTTTTTGGATCACTGTTCCCTTTTCTAGTCCCACTACTCCACTGGTCACAAAAAAATTCAATTATAATTATGTTGGTGATATGGGCAATAATATAGTTCTCAGAGAGTGTCAGGGTCAGTGTAAGGAACAAATCAGGCAGATTTATTTGATCTGCTCTAACAACACGTTTACGACTAAAACAAAGTTACTCAAACTATGATGGAAAGAAGAATGATGAATGGATATTGCAAATATGTACATTAGTATTTCCCGTTGAAAAATACTGAGGCACAAACACACACACACATGTGTTTGATAACAAACTGGAAATGAAAATCTCTGCGATGTTAACTTGAAAGAACTTTGTCCAAATATTACTGAAACTCATGACAAAAGTAAAAATGAGAGCTTGGCCCCAATGTTATTCTACTTGTAGAGTCAGTGAGTCCTACAGCATGAAGACAGGCCCTTTGACCCATACTGGTCATTGCTGACATAAATGTCCATCCACGCAAAACCTATTTCTCTGCACTTGGCCCATATGCTTCTGAACCTTCCCTATCCATGCATTTGTCCAAATGCCTTTTAAATATTATTAATGTAAATCCTGAACTACTTCCACTGACAGCTCATTCCATATACGTACAACCTTCTGTGTAAAATCTGCCTTTCTAGGTTTCTTTTATTTTTTCCCCTCTAAACGTAAACTGATGCACTCTAGTCCTCTATTCCAAATCCTGGGATAAAAAGACTGAGTTCATTCAGTATATCCATGCCTCTCATGATCTTGTACAGAATATTTTTTAAGAACCCACCCCCACCACAAAAGCCCCATTCCCCCACCCTTTCAATCTCCTTTGCTCTAAAGAAAAATGTCCTTCCTTGTCCAACCTCTCTCTGTAACGCAGGCTGCTGGGTCATATCAACATCCTTGTAAATTTCGTCTGCAATATTTCCAGTTTAATAAAATCCTTCCAACAGCAAAGTGACCAAACCTGAACACAACACTGCAGGTGCGGCCTCGTCCTGAAACTTGCAACATAACTTCCCAACTTCTATACTCAATGCCCTGACTGATGAATGCCAGTGTGCCAAAAGCCTTCTTCACTTCCCTGTCTCCCTGTGACTTTACTTTCAGAGAACCGTGCACCTGTACTCCAAGATCCCTCTGTTCCACTACATTATTTAACGTCATGCCATTCACAATGAAATTCCTGCCTTGATTTGACTTTCCAAAACGTAAAACTCACACTTATCTATATTAAACTACATTTCCCTATTTCTCAGCCCACTTCCCCGGCTAATCAAGGTCCTGCTGCAATTTCTGAAAACTTCCCTCACTGTCATCAGCAAATTATGTTAGGCTCACTGGTCTATATTTCCCAGGTATTTCTTTCCTTCCCTTCTTGAATAAGGGCACAGCATTCGCTATCATCCAGTCTTCTGGGACCTCACCTGTAGCTAATGATGATGCCAAAATAGCAGCCAGGGTCCTGTAGTGTCTTCTCTAGCCTCCTGCTGTGTTCTCTGTTACATCTGGTCAGAACCAAGATTTTTATTCAGCTTCCTACATTCTAATACATCCAACACCTCCTCTACTGTGGTATGGACTGTTATCAAAATATCACCACTAACTTTCCTAAGCTCCCACACCAAGTCTTCAAGTATTTCTCCACGTTAAACACAGAGGAGAAATATTCGTTGAGAACCTTGAGGATTTCCTGTGGTTCCGCATATACAAATCCACTTTGGTCCTTGGGGGGTCGTATTCTCATTGCGGTTATTTTCTTTTCTTAAATATACGTAAACAACCTGTTTGGATTCATCCTGCTCTTCTCAGCCAAGGCTATCTTGTGCCCTCTTTTCGCCATCCTGAGATCCTTCTTCAGTAAACTCCCGTATCCCCTGTATATCTCCAGGGATTCCTTTGATCCCATCTGCCTGGACCTGAGCCACACCTCTTCAATATCTCATGTCTTCCAGGTCTCCATCCTCATGCCAACCTTGCCGTTAATCCCCATAGGAACATATTAACCTTGAACTCCAGTCATCTCACTTTTCAAGGCCTCCCAGTTGATGGAGGCCCTTTTGCCTGCAAAAAAATTGCTCCGAACAACCCCTGCAAGTTCCTGTCTAATTCCATCAACATTGACCTTGCCCCAGGTTTGAACTTGCACTGTGTACCGGTTTGTCTTTCTCCATAACTATTTAAAGATTAATAGAACTATGGTCACTGGTCTCAAAATGCTCCTCCACTGTCACCTCCATCACCTCTCCCGCTCTATTTCTCAAGAGTCGGTTGAATTTGCCAATTCCTGAACAGGATCTTCTCCATACTTCATGAGGACAGTTTTTTTCAACACAATTAAAACATTCATCCCATCTAAGCCAAAAATTATATGTCAGTCCCAGTCTATATTCATGAAATTAAAATCTCCTACTATGAGAATTCTATTGCCCCTGCAAGTGTCCCAATCTCTCTACATATTTTTGTTCCTCTAACTCCCATTGAATATTTGGGAGTCTATAGTATAACCCTAATAATGTCATCATCCGCTTCATATTTCTTAGCTCCACACACAAAGCCACACTGGATGATCGTCCAGATATTTTATCTCTGAACACTGCTGTGATACTCGCCTTAATCAAAAATGCAACTCACCCTCCGCTCCTTCCACCAGCACTATCCCACCTAAAGCAGCTGTACCCTGCTGCATTATGCTGTCAGTCCTATCTCTCCCTTAGGCATGTTTCTGTAATGGCTATAACATCCCAGTCCCACGTACTTATCCATGCCCTGAGTTCATCAGCCTTATCAGGCAGCTGTCTTGCATTGTAACAGATGCAATTTAATCCAACATGCATTCCTTGCTCTCTGTCATGTTCCAGCCTGACCTGTCTCTTCACTTTACTGTTTCTAATTACTGCATCTCCTTCCAGCCTCACACTTGTCACCCTGCTGTAGATGATCCCATACCACCCCCAAACCCAGCCAATGTAGGTTAAACCCTCCCTTGTAGTACTAGCAATCCTCCCTGCCAGGATATTGCCCCGTCCCTCCAGTTCAGGTATAACCTGTCCCCCTTGAATAGGTCACCTCTGCCCCGCAAAACTTCTTAATAATCTAAAGATCTATATCCCTACCCTACCCAAACTCTTTAGCCACGCATTCATCTGCCAGAACGACCCGTTCTTCCCCTCACTAGCACATAGCACTGGACGTAAACCGAAGATTACCACTGTCATCATCCTGGCTTTTATCCTTTTTCCTAGCTCTCTGCAATCACTCTGCAGGACCTCTTCACTATTTCTACCTCTGTCATTTTGTACCATTGTGCAGAATGACTTCTGGCTGCTCCCCCACCCCGGTGAGAACGTTCTGCAGCCGCTCTGAGACATCCTGGACCCTGGGACATGGGAGGCAACACACCATACTGGATTCCCATTTGCAGTCACAGAATTTCCTGTCTGTTCCCCTCACTATCGAGTCTGAATAATTACTTCTGAAGTTATTCTGCTCACACAACCTTCTGATAATGGGATTTCTTCCTGAAACAGTTGGATTTGGCTAAACCCCCTTTGATTCAAGCAGGTGGGGAGGTTCCAAAGAATCCTCATCATGAATCCTCCATGAGTGATAAAACCGACTGGGGTTTTTGTTTTAGCTCACACATATTGCTGTGATGAGGGACAGGGAAAGAGAAAGGGAGAAGCAGACTGTTCCTTCTCAGGTAGATTACATTTTTCCATCCTAAGTTGAATCAATAATGTTATCAGAACTCAGACTGGACTCTCCTTGAACATTGTCTGAACATTATGGCTCCATCACATTCCCTGATCCACGCAGGTGCATCATTGCTGCTGTCGTGCACAGAATCATTTCATTAACAAATAATGACCTTCTTTTTGATTTGAAGGTGAGTTTATACGTACCCGCGTCGTATAAAAATAAAATGGTTAATGCATTCACAATATCTTCATTAAAATGAATGTCTTATCTTAAACAAACACAGAAATTTCTGAAAAAGCTCAGCAGGTCTATCAGCATGTCTGAAAAGAAATGACAGTTAACGTTTCTGGTCCAGCGACCTTCCCTCAGAACCTAACTTATTCTCAAATTATATCCCCAGTTTTTTTCTCCCACACAAGAGGAAATATCCATCAGGTATTCACTAGCTACTCGCTGCTCATGATCGTATATGGTCAATAAGAACATCTCTCATTCTCAGGCCTAAACTGTTAATCCTTCATGACATAATGCGTTCATCACTAGGCCGAGTAAAGAGAAACATCTTTGAAAGAATTGAAAACCGTTTAGCTTTTTTTCAGTTTTGGGGATCATAACTTCAAACAATACATCAGATGTGGTCTCAGCAATGCCCTGCACTGATGCAGGAAAACATCGCTAAGATCAAACCCGACCCCCTTGCATGAAACAACATCGTTCCGTTTCCATTCCAAATGAGTTGCTGCATCTTCACAGTAACTTGATGTGCTTCATGTGCTAATACACACAAATCCCTCTGTACCATCAAGCTCTGCATTTTCTCTCCATTTAAATTATTTGCTGCTGTTTTGCCATTTTCCCAAAACACAAAATTCCAGTCACCCACATTGTACTGATATTTATTTTGTCGCAAGTTTACTCACTGCCCTGCCCTATCTGTATCCTATTGCAGGCGCTCTGCCTCCACTTGACATCTTATTGAATGTTTATCCTCGTGTATGAGCAAACTGAGCTCCAATATATTCAGCCTCTTCATTCATGGCATTAAACTAGAGTGTATACTGTTGATAAACTCACACTGATCCTCGAAGAATTCTACTAGTTACAGCTCTCCAACCTGAAAACAAGTAATTATCTCAAATCAGTATTTCAGGTTAGCCCTGTTCCTGTGTAATTGCCCAGAAAGGTTGTATGGCCTTCTGCTGTGCGGTGTAATTTAGTCAATGAGTTGAATGACTATTTCTATTCCTGTGTAACTCCATAGAGGGACAGAATTGCCTCCTCCTGACTCATTATAACGATTCTGACTGGCTGAAAGGGGTCTTCCTCTCTCTCTCTCTGTAACAGCCTCGAGACGTGAACTGGGAGGACCACACGTGGGATAGGAGCAGCAGCAGGCCATTCGGCCCATCCAGCCTGCTGCCCAATTTAGAAGCATCATGGCTGGTCTGACTATAGCTGACCACCGCCTTCCTGTCTGTTCCCACTAAATATTGACTCTTTTGTCCATCAAAGATCACTTAAGGTTAGCCTTGAATATCTTCAATGACCCAGTATTCACTGTTCCCTTGGGATGACGGCACTATAGATCGCACAGTCTGAATGAGAATGGAACAACGTTATCTCAAATATTAATGGGAGACCCCTTAATTTGAAAGTGTGTTAACCTCATAGCAAGTTACCTCCTCGTTTCAGAAATAAGGGCAAAACAAATGGGAGGAGTCATAGACCATTCGCATTGACTGTCCAGTAAAATATTTATTAATGTCAGCCTCCATTGCACCCTTGGGAAACTATTCCTGGCATCTTAAGACCATACAGCATAGGAAATGGAAATATGGCATTTCACCCAACAACTCTACTTTGCTGTTCGGTGCTGCCTGACATGTTTCTCAACCCAAGTCTCCTGCCTTCTCACTGTAACTCTGGATCCATGTTTTAATCAAAAAATATCTATCTCTGTATTTAAGACAAGACTTTGGTTGTGTGTGTGGTGTGTGTGTATATATATATATATATATATATACATCTGCTTCATGGCAGGAGACAGGGTGGTGATGGAGGGTGGTGTGTGTGAGTTTCTGTGTATATCTGTTTAATTCTGTATAATTATCGGCAAAACATAATGGGCTGAAGGGCCTATTCTGTGTTGTACTGTTCTATGTTCTATGTAATGGCAGGAGACACAGAATAATAATCTGTTGATACATCACATGAAGGAAATTGGTGACATTGAAATGAAGCCATCATCATCAATTATGAAAAGTCCATCTGCTTGCCTCATGTCCTTTCGAGAAGGCAATGTGTTATCCTTCCCTGGTCAGATCTCCATGTGACTGCAAACCCACAGCAGTATGTTTTACTATTTACTGTCCTGTGGAACAGCTGAACCAGCCACTCAGTACAAGATCGGCAAAACATGTTGGCCTGACCAGGGCTGCACACATCTCGTGAGGGAAGAACAAAAGGAAAGGTAGGTCCCTTCCTCTGACTCTTTCCTGTATGCCTTCAGCTCATTCTCATTCAGGCAGATGACCATTTCCCATATTGAGTGCATTCTTTCTTCGTCTCTCCCTGAGCATGGTCTTCATCTCCATCGGCTTATTGGGTTACAGTGCACAGGTCAGGGCCCATGCAGCGCCCCTGCTCGGTCCTAGTGTACTTCTATTGATATAAAGACAAGCAATAAGTCATAGACACTTCCAGATCAGTGATAAAACATCCACAGGTGCTGCTGTACAAGGGGTCAAAAATCATGTTCTTTCCAAGATTTCTCTTTAGCTGTTATTCAAAAGAGGAAATCCTTCGCTGAAGTTTAAAAGAGGCTGAGGAACCTATGCATCCAATACTCGATGAGATACCTCGCAGTACTTCGTTTCAGCCATGAGGACTCAGTTTATACATTTGACTCAGTGGATAATGCTAAAAATTTTGTGGACACTTTAAAATAGATGGATTGGCCTGAAAAATACGGTTAATGTTTGTTCTCTTTTCTATCTTTCCCCATGCTTTTCCTTCCTTTTTTTATTCCTTTCTTTCTCCCTAATAATTTCCTTTTTGGAAACGGGACAGAAGATTTTGGAATAAGTTGTTACTTTATTTTAATAACTAGGTTTTCTGATGGGAAATCTTGTGGATGTTCTTTGTTGTCTCTCCCCATTTTTTGTTTGTTCTGCTTCTCTTTTAGTCACAAGTAGGGGTGACATGAACCAGGGACTGGTGGAGTGCTCATCCTGACTTTGTCTTTTTTTCGGTTGATTTAAGGATCATCTTCTTGTTTTTTAAAAATTTCTGGCCTAAGGCTGTGGCACAGTCCGGGTTTGAACGAGTTGTGAAGGAGGTGATGGGTAGGGTAACTGCCCCCCATGGGCAGGGGGAAGAGTCTTCCATTCAAGGTTTTATAGATGGTTTTCTTTGTAGTTTGTAGGGTAGTATTTTATATATAGTTTTTCAATTCTGTGAGTCTTTATTTACTTATGCTCGGCGCTTTGTAAGCAGGGTTCGCCTTCTGAGGGGTTCAAGATTGCCTGAAAGAGGATATGGCTAAGTGTCTTATTAAATGTTGCACCTGGAACATTAAGGGAAGTCATTCGCCTGTTAGAAGGAAAAAAAGTGTTTTCTAGCCTTAAAAGGGAAAAGGTTGATATCGCTTTGTTGCAGGAAACCCATCTTGATATTGGGGAACACCTGAAATTACAACGGGGGTTATGACCGGATATTCTTTTCATCCTTTACTCATTAAAGCAGAGGAGTGGCGGTATTTATCCAGAAAACTCTTCCATTCACATTATTAGAGCCAGTGAAAGATGAGCAGGAACGGTTTGTGATACTTAAAGCCCTGATACATGGGAAGCAATATGACATTTTAACGTCTACAGTGCATCCCTTCAAATTTTTTATTCGTGCTTTCTCTAATTTGAGTGCTTTTGGAACATGGCACATTATTATGGGGGGATTTTAATTGTCTTTTGGATCGACAGTGGACAGGATGCTTTGTGGTCCCCCAACTATTTCTTTGTAAGACAAGCAGGTGGTTGACTTATGCGAGAAGTTGGGACTGGTGGATATTTGGAGATGTCTTCACCCTACTGGTAGGGACTTCACCTTTTTCGCAAACCCACATAAATGTCACATGAGGATTGACCTCTTTCTGGTTCCCTCGGCTCCTCTGGATTCGATTGTGGGTTGCAAAGTTGGGAATATAGCTATCTATCATCACACGGCAGTATATCTGGAGATAAATGTCAATCGTGAAGGGCTAAGTTTGCAGCACACGCATTTGGGCCCTTTTCTTCTTAAGGATTCCAAATTTGGGCAATGCTTTTTGAAGGAATTTCAGGAATTCTTTACTATCCAGTCAGGCATGGCTAGTAGTCCGTCCATGCTATGAAAGACTGCTAAGGCCTTTGCTAGGGCATTAGGTATTTCCTATTTGGCTAGCCAGAAATGACAGAAGGAGGAAGAACAGTGTCGACTTGAGATGCAGTTGAAAGCTATGGAGGCGGCACATTTTGCATGGCCTTTGGTCACTAACCTACAACAGATCACCGCCCTTCGGGCTGCCTTGAATTCAATACCAGCACAAAACGGAAAGAAAGAACTTGCTTTTCCGAGACAAAGGCTATTCCAATATGGAGAAAGGCCAGGGAAGGATTGAACATATCAGACTCGGAAAAAGTGTACTCCTCAATCCATTACTACAATCAGAGACAGCGCTGGGGTCCTTACATACGATGCTAAAAAGATTAATGGGGCTTTTCAGTGCTTTTAATTTGAATTATATCTGTCTGAAGGTTGCGAGGACAGGATGGGTAAAATGGAGACTTTTTTAAGAACCTTGTCCTCCCAGGGGTAACCTTGGATAGGCCACTCTCCTTAATGGTCCCTTGACAGTTCGGGAAATGTAGGAGGCAGCAAGGCAACTTCAGAGTGTGAAAGCGCCTGGCCTTGATGGTCTTCCAGGTGAGTTTTATTTGGAGTTTATAGGGATTCTGTCAGGGCCAATGTTAGAGATGTCCAATCACTCCTTTATGCATGAATGCCTATCACCATTTT